>NC_057736.1:26521422-26534548 GCF_004010195.1 Chiloscyllium plagiosum
TCTTCTTCCTGACCTCTCCGCCCCCACCCCACTCCAGCCTATCACCCTCACCTTGACCTCCCTCCATCTATCGCATTTCCAACGACCCTCCCCCAAGTCCCTCCTCCCTACCTTTTATCTTAGCCTGCTGGACACATTTTCCTCATCCCTGAAGAGGGGCGTATGCCCGAAACGTCGATTCTTCTGTTACTTGGATGCTGCCTGCCTGCTGTGCTTTTCCAGCAACACATTTTCAGCTCTGATCTCCAGCATCTGCAGTCCTCACTTTCTCCTGTACTGATGAAGATCCAATTTTGTATTTAACCAGTAAGTAACTTCTAACTTGAACCCATTACTAGTAACAGAAAAGATGTCCTATTCTCTCACTACGGAAACTTTTGTGTGCATTTTATTTTACCTCTAATATTTTTTAAATTCAGTTTTTCTCTTTTTGCAATCCTTCTACCCAACCCCTTTTTTTTAAAAGGAAAAAATGTATGCTTGTATTGACATCTGTTTGGTCGTCTTGTCAATAACAAATTTGTTTTCACACAAGTGTTTTGTACTGTCAGGGGAGTCCTTTCTATTAGCTTTGGGACAAGGTGTGTCAGTCCTAATTAAATCTGTGAAGTATTTGAATTTTTACATAGTCCTAATCACATCATTGTTGACTCCTTCTTAAAATGGTCTTGAGCACCAAGCCCATTCATTCGGTTGAGATCTTAAACTTTGGTTAAGGTGACAAAGTTTTTCTGGTATTTTGTGCATTTAAATAAGATGTACATTACTCGAGAAATTATGATTTATGACACAACGTTACTAAACCTGCCTGAACCATCTGTGTCATACTGGTACCTATGCAGTGCATCATGGAGTATTGTGACCTAGGTTAGGTGTTAGATCATTAATAAGAAACAACCCTTACTGCAAGAAGGCTTGATTAATTGATTTCAAATTGCTGACTAAATTACTGATTGAGAATAACACATTCCATTCATTTTGGTAATTCAAATGTTTGAAATTAAGGTTTAAACTTGTCTTTGCGCTCGGTGCAGTTCAATAGGACAACGGGCATTGATGAAACTAGTGCAATGTGCTTTGCTGGCTGGTCACAGAGTCCTACAGCACTGAAACAGATCCTTTGGTCCAACTCATCCATGCCAACCAGACACCCCCATCTGACCTAGTCCCATCTGCCAGCATTTGGCCCATATTCCTCTAAACCCTTCTGATTCATATACCCATCCAAATATTTTTTAAATGTTGTAATTGTACCAGTATCCACCACTTTCTCTGGCAGCTTGTTCCATATTTGCACCACACTCTGTGTGGGGACAAAGTATTGCTCAGATCCTTTTTAAATCTTTCCCCTCTCACCTTAAACCATGTTCTCGAGTTCTGGATTCCCTCACAATAGGAAAAAGATCTTGGTGATTCACCCTGCCCATGTCCCTCATAAATTTTATAAACCTCCACATGGTCACCCTTCAGCCTCTGACGCTCTAGGGGAAAAAAGTCCCAGCCTATTCAGCCTCTTCTAACCCAAACCCTCCAGTTCTGGCAACATCCTTGTAAATCTTGTCTGCACCCTCTCCAGTTTAACAACATCCTTCCCATAGAAAGTCAATCAGAATTGTATGCAGTGTTCTGAAAGTGGCCTCGCCAGTGTCCTGTACAGCCACATTATGACTTATTTCGTAGTTTATGTAGTCCAATTGCTAATCCAATTCTTGAACTTAATAAGCTTGCTGTGGAATAAAACAGCGTAACAATTATTTTTTTAAAACGTCAAGAACTGTGAATGCTGGAAATCTGAAACATAAGTTGCTGGAGCAACTCAGCATATCTGGTAGCATTTCAGGTACAGTGATCCTCCTTCAGAATTCTTCACAGATACAGCCAGGCCTGCTGAATTTCTTCAGCAGATTTTGGTTTTGCTTCAGCGTGTTAGGTTCCCTACTTAAGATTCTTAGGCGCTTGATGCAACTGCAATTTCCCAACTTCTGTGAACAGCTACAATTTATTTCAGCGAGTACAAGCTTTTGGAGGATCACTTAACACTCTTCACAATGCTTGCGGAAGGTGTCAAGCGAGGCTGTCTGAACAAGGGAACCATCCTCCCTTTATATAGGATTTTATATCATGCCTGCAAGACACCACCCCCTCCACTCCCCCATAGTCACATGCCACCCAAAAACAATGTGTGATAAGGTTATTCCTTAAACGGCAACATTTACAGAGTATGATTAGATTGTCACATCCTGTCTGCAAGACTCAAAACCACCATTCACCCCCCCCCCCAACACATTCAATTTCTGAAGTCAGCAGAACAAATTAACCCTTTTAATATCTCATTCCCTCTATCATTCCATGATAACCAGCTAAATGGGGCTTAGAAAGGCGCTAGCAGCTTATTCATAAGAATCTGACAGCCAGTAATAAAGCAATGATTATAACAACAAGAATTACTAGCTCCTGCAGTAGATAGGATCCTTCCAGTAGCCACCCTAGCCAGCCATCTCCATTCTGAGGGCCTTATCTGAAATTATCGAATTGGTTCTTAATATTCTGGATGGCATGGGCTATGTTGTATGATTCATCCATAACAATGGATGATGTGTTTGTCTCCTATTATTGTACACACTCCCCCCTCGTTGGGCCATTTGATAGACTACTGCATATCTAGTCTGTTGTGCATAGAGCCTAAACTCCATCAATTCCTGATTAACCGTGTCTAGTCCCTTTACTGCAGGGGTGGGCAATTAATTCTTCCAAGGGGCCACATGAGAAACCTGAGTTGTGTTGGAGGGCCGAACCAACAATAAGTTGAACATAATTAATTTTCTCCCATTGTAAAAAGTACAAATTATATAGTTTTGTACTGAAACTCTTAATCAAAAGAATAAGGATTCTCTGTTACAATAAAGATATGAAATTGTGGAGTAGGTCAAATATAGAACAAATAAACAGTAAAAACAATATTTTCAGTATTTCATTTTATTTTTAACATGTTAATCTCACAAACCAATAATGAAAAGTTGTTTGATTATTGTTCAGTATTACAAACAACAAACAATTCTATACAAAAAGCAATAAGTGCTTTTGATGTTTTTCAGTTCACTTTACTTGTTTAGTGAGAAAAATCCAGTCTGTTTTGGGCTTGAACAAGTGCACTGAAATATGGTTGAATGTCTGAGGTGGATATGCGAAGGACAGCTGAGAGGTGATCATCAGTGATAGAGGATCTGTATTTGGGTTTTTTGAACTTCATCACAGAATGTCTGTCCGCATATATAGGTAGATCCAAAGAGGACTAGAATCTTCTGAGCGTGCCTCCTCGTGTGGAAAGTTCGCCTCTTTGAGGGAAAAGTAAAAATCAAGCAGTGAGACTGACCTAAAGTACTCTGCCAGAAGTGTGTCAGACTGCAGGTCAATGAGTTCAAGCTGAACATCAATAGGTGCATTCTCCATGTTGCATGTAAATGGGGGAAAAAATCATGTGCATTTCATTCTCAACCGTTTTAAAGTCTTGAAATCGCCTTGAAAATTCACCATGCAGTGCTTCTAACATAGATGAGTACCTGTGGAGGTGATCAGCTGAAGGTGCGGCTTCCTTCAGTGTTGGTAAGTGGGTGAGAATGTTGTCCTCCATTTGGCTTGAGAAGCTGCAACTTTTTCATAAAAGCCTTCACCGAGTTGTACACTTCCAACACAAAAAGGCCCTTGCACCGCAGTTTCACATTTAGTTCATTCGTAGGTGCAGTCACATCAACAGCAAAACCAAGGTCTGCATTCCAGTCTGCATCTGAAAGCTGTGGAATGCCATTCCCTTTCTTCACACAGAAATCTTGAATCTCTTCTCTGAGGTCCCATACACTTTTTTTCAGCATTTTGCCCAGGCTGAGCCACCTGACTGCTGTGTGGTAACCTATGTCATGACGTTCCATCTCATTTTCCTCAAAGTGCAGCAAACTGATTCAAAGCTCTTGCCCTGATGAAGTTAACTATTTTAGTTACAACATCAACCATGTGGTTAATTTTTAACACTGACTGACACAACACTTCCTGATGTATAATACAATGCAAAAATACCAATTTCTGTTCAGGGTCAATTTCTGTCACTTTATCCTGCATTTTCTTTGAGTCCAACATTTTTTCCCGTTTAGATTTGGACAACCATCTGTTGTCACACCTGCCACCTTGTCCCATTTTTGTCCCAACGTGTCCAAACCTGCATTTACCTCTGAACATATCATTGCCAGTTGTTGTTCCTTTCATTGACTGCATGGCCGACAGCTCCTCCATGATTTTAAAGTCTGTAGTTATCCCACGTACGAAGATGAGTAGCTGGGCTGTGTCACATACGTCACAGTTCTTATCCAAAGCCAAGGAAAAAAAGTCAAAGTTGACCGCTCTGTGCTGCAGCTGAAGTTCCAGATTTCTCGCAATGTCCCCATCCTTCTCCTTAGTGCGTCGGGAGAGGGGCACATTCTCAAATGCCTCCTTTTTCTCCAGGCATATTAGTTCTGCAGAGTCCAACAAGCACTCCTTAATAAACTCTCCATCAGAAAACGGTTTACTGCTTCTGGTGATTTTTGTGGGATATGACATAACTTGTCTTGGCGTGAGCTGACATTTTGAGGGCTAGCCAGCAAGCATCACTTTTAGCTGTTCACGCACGCACATACACGTGCATGTACATCCATACGTAAATTTTAAAAACATCTTTTTCAAAACAAAACAGTTGTATTGCATGCATGGCATAAATACTTTTTCATTTATGTTCTAATTTAAGATTGACCTCATGCGGGCCGGACAGGAATGACCAAAGGGCCGGATATGGCCCACGGGCCTTAAAATGCCCAGGTCTGCTTTTAGTGTATTGTTTCCCAGGATGGTCAATCCACAAGTAAGGAAATTCTGGTTCTTTGCTGTTATTGTTCCCGCCGAACCTCAGAGAAACAGCACTCCCAGGAACCAGTAGTCAAGGGAAGATCCCAGAGTTAATAGGTCCTTCCAATCTGCAAAAAACACCCCACCAACAGTTCAATTAACTATTCTTTGGCAGATAGGTGCCTTCTATGGGCATGGGACAGTGGTCCTATTGTCCCGACAGTGAAGTGGACGGTGAGAGTTGAGGTGGCCGTAGTAAAGGTCTAATGGTGTATAGGTTAAGGAGAGTCCACCCAGGAATGGCTACATATAACGCCTCTACTGAATTGGCAAGCGGTTAACACACAGTTCGATTACCATGCAAATGAGCCTTATAAAACAAGTTGTCCTCCAGGCCTAATACCACGATGGTGGCCATGATACCATAGATTATGAATGTAGTCTTTAGGCTGTCTGAGGGGCCCATCTTTTACAGTCACTCAGATGGATCCAGTGACTTTGTTCTTACACTTTGACTGATGTTGCTGTCTGAAGGAGTACCTGGAATGGTCCTTCCAACCTGGGTCCAAGTGTGGGGCAGTCCCATCAGCATGAGGTCTCCCTTTTGCAGTCTGCGGTGGGGGGGGGGTTCATTCTGGTCATCTGAGATTTGATCCACCGCTTGTGATGGTGGTCCAAAAGTGTGCTTTACCTGTGAATGGAGAAACTTTAGAGACTGTGTTAGTTGCTGAAAGTATTTTTGAAATTCCTCTCACATGATATTTGTCTATGTGGGTGGGTCTGTTTCGGCATCCCAAGGGGTCCTGCTGGGTCAGCCGTAAATTATTTCTGCTGCCGACAGTCCAGTGGTCGAGTGTGGGGTTATCTTCGTGATACAGGGCTAAAGGCCTGTTTCAGACATCAACTCACTTAGTTTGGTTTAAAGAATCCCATTCGCCCTATCTACTATTCCTGCCACCTGAGGGTGGTAAGCACAATGAAATTGCTGCTGGATATGCAGTGCCTCATATAGCTCTTTGTTGATTTTCCCTACAAAGTGGGGGCCATTGTCTGAACTAAGCTCCAAACCTCAGTATGATCTCTGTCAGGAGTAAGTTTACCACTGTTGAGGCTTTGTTTTTAGTGGTCGGAAAGGCTTCAATCCATCTGCTAAATACATCAGTAATATCAAGACAATACCTAAGCAATGTACACATGGCAATTCAATGAAACCAGGCTGAATACACTCAATTGGGCCACCTGGCAAGGGTGTTTTCCATGTTAATGCACCGCACCCCTTGACTGGCATTATTTTCTTGACATGTCAGACATGATCTGACATGCTTTTGGGCTTGCCAAGGAGGGAATCAGGTATGAAGACAGTCAATGGTAGCATACTTGGCCAACTGGAGTTATCCAGAGGCCTTTTGATGAAGAGTGCGAACACCCATGCGTCTTCCGTATTTGTTTTTCTGGGTTGGGCCCCCCCCCATAAATGCACAGTGACAACATCTGGTGTGCTCATTGTTTTTGAGACAAGTGATCGATATAGCGCCGGCTTGGCATTTAAACCCTGATTCCTTATTTTGCCTCTCCTTTCTCAATTTTCCTGTTTATCTCTACTCATAGCATACGCCTCACACAGACTCTTCAGCGCCTTCCAAGACTTAAGATTTCCCTCATGACCACACACTCTAATCCCTCTTTGACGTGCGTTGTTCTCCCAGCTAGCGTGTTTAGGTTTGTTCATTATTTCCTCAGCAGTCTTTCTCCACACGGATATTAAAGGTTTCCATTTAGTCCTTGTATTACGTTTCCAAATTGCCGCCTCCTGTAGTTGCACTATCTTGGCATCCACTTAGTTTCTGAGGGTTCCCAAGCATTTTACCTCTAATGCGCCACCAAGAAGTTGATGCAGTGTATTAATTACTCTATAAACAAAATGCATTCTGAATTTGTCTCTCACTAGTTTCAATTTCTTTTGTCATCTTCTACTCGAGTAGTTTAGGTTGAAGTGTGTTTCAGACTTGCCTTTTCTAACTCTGTTTACAGTCTTATATCTCTAGGATCACCACCATTCAAGTTTTTGAAAAGCTCAAATTTCTAAGGATCAATTTGTGGCTTTTTTTTTCTTTGACTTGCTTATCTACCACCAGAACTGAATACACTACTCAAAGTGCAGTTTGACTGGATTATTTTGTGATTTGAAATTATTTCCTCTAATAATCCGTATACTGTCTTTAGTTACATGCTCCAGAATTTTCTTGGTTTACTGCTGATTGATTTAATCAAGTCTGCTAAGATTTCAATCTCATTCTTAATAATTTTGGTACTATTCATGAAATACTTGTATCGATCATTATTTTCCTTAGCACTTGATAATAATGAGCATGTTCATTGACTTGTATAGTTAAGATTTTGTCCAATTCCTTTTACACTTCTAAAATTGCCTTTGCGGTTGAACTTAACTCTCTTAGTTTGATTCTTTGACTAGACCACATCTGGTTTCAGACTCCAGATTGTTAATGTCAATTGCAAATAGTAATGGTCCTGACACACGACCCTGGAGCTTAGTGCTTGTTGTCACATGAACAAAGCTCCTGTAAGAATAAAATTTTGCAATCGCTTATATGTTTCCATTATGCATCCTGAATCCCAAAATAATAAAATTCCTTCTTAATTCTGTGTTGGGTTTATTATTTAAGTGATTATCTTATTAAAATAGCCCCTAATTTTAGTCTCCTTTGCAAATAGAAGGATCTGTCCCAAGTCTGCTCTGTCAAATCATTTCACAATCTTAAAGGTCTTTATGTAATCACCCCTTAAAATGCTGCCTTAATGGATATAACTGTTCCTTTCTCCTTGTAATGTTAGTAAAACTAGTTTCCATTTCCCCAGTATTTCTAAGTTATTTTTGTAATATGGAGACCAAAACACTGTACAACACCCCAATTGTAGTCTCACCAAGGATCCATATGCATTTAACAGTTTTTCTGCTTTTCAGTTTTATACCTCCAAGAACAAATCCCTATACATTCCTTATGACTTTATTAACCTGCATTGCAATTTGATCATTTGTGCAGCTGCACACCCTCAAAACTCTGTTCCTCTACAACATTTAGGCAGTTATTTTATATGACATCCTTAATCTTCATGGCAAATTGGTTAGGTATTTTTAATCAACTGTTCAGAGAGATTATTACATATCTCTGGACCCAGTCTCGTGGCCCAGAGGGGGAGACATGCCACTGTACTGAAAACATTAACTCTACACAGTTGCTATCAGACGTCTCAAGTTTATCCAGCATTTTCTGTTTGTTTCAGATTTCCAGCATCTGCAGTTTTTGCTTTTATTTGGAATCAGCAGTACAATTTTACATGTATGGCGGGGTGGGGGGAGAGATCTCATAAAAACACAAAATCCTGATGTAACTGGACAGGCTAGATGAAGGAAGAATATTCCCAGTTTTCGGCAAATCCAGAGCTATGGCTTACAGTCCAAGAATAAGTGGGGGTAAGTCATTTCAGGACTGAGGTGAGGAAGAATTTCTTCATTCAGAGTTGTCAACCTAAGGAATTCTGTACCACAGAAAACTGTTCAGGCCAGTCGACTAGATATAGTCAAGAAGGAGCTGGAGTGGCCCTGTGCTAAAAGGATCAAAAGGAATAGAGAGAAAGTGGAAGTGGGATACTGAAATTGCGTGATTGGGCATGATTGGGCATATTGAACGGTGGTGTAGACTTGATGGGCTGAATGGTCTACTCAACCTATTTTCTATGTTTAAAGTGGTCTTCCAAGACCAATTAATTTATATAAAAGTTAAAAAGTGCAGGTCCCAACAAGCAGACGAGACCAGGCCAGGATCTCGCCTCCAGGCCAGGAGTCTGCACTCACTTCACCCCAGACCTTGAAATGAGGGGCGAGGGGTGGTGGAGAAACAGATGGAGCAGCCGAGCTTCAAATCAGGAGTCCAATTCTGTTGCCACCTCTACTTGAAAGGACTGAATTTCTGAACTTCTTATTTCTTTATTCTTCCAATATGTCCTAGATATCTTATGTACTTCAGATGACGCAAAGGTCGGTAATACTGAACATTTTTTTTATTTTTCTTATTTATTCCTAAGAATCTGTACTTAAGATCGTGCCGTAAGCAGCTTGATTTGGTAAACTTTTCACTGTACTCAAGTGAATGCATGTGATGATAAACCTAATTGTAATTCTAATTTCCTATTTGCCAATCTGAGTAAGTAACACCACTGTTCTCCTCTGCTTTTTACATACTTCCCAACAAGACGTAGAGTTTAGAACTTGTTAATTGGGTTAGTAGGCTTGGTTTTAAAGGCCTTATATCTTTAAGTTTTTTCTTTGCCACTGCATCTTATTAAGTCAGGAATGTACAGGAAGGCTGTTATTTTTCTCAGGTTTGCACACTATTAAAAGCAGTTGTGTAAACTGTTTGAAAGTTTAGTGCAGAAAGTGAATTATCACTAATTTACTTAGAATACCCCATAAAATAAATTTATGTATTTGATGACATTACTAATCTTGAATGGAACCTGTTTTCTGTAATAGTAGGTGTTATTAATCAGTTGCTCCAGACATGTTACGACACCTCTCTGGAGCAGGTGGAACTTGAACCTGGGTCTTCTAGAAGCAGACAAGAATTCTGTCTGATAATAACAAGAGATGTTTGAAGACTTTTAAAGGGGTGTTTGTGGCTCTGGATAATGTCCCTAGTTTTCTGATTAACATTTGTTACTCAAGGAATACAGTCAATGTTGATTTGTGGGCGTTCACTGTCGATTTGCTGGTAAATGCTATAAAAATAATGCAGCTTGTATGTGAGCAAGGCCAAGAGAGCATTTGGAGTAAGACTAGTATAATCAAGGCCTTGGGTACAAACTCGGTAATTTACTTTCAAAATGAAGAGCAAAGCAAGGTTGCATTGTGGTATTGTCCTACTGGGCTGGTTACTTTGGCTTTATATAGCAAAACTGAAGTCAATTAGAATCAGGAAATAAGTTCCCCACTGAATTTTTAAAAAAATATTTATATATGTATTTGTTTCAAAAATATTCTGAAATATAGACTGATAAGAAAATATCAAGTGCAGTAATTAAAATTGTTTCAAGTTGTTTTCAACTTCTATTCTGTGTTAACCCCAACAATTTTACTAATTTTTCTGTAAAGATCCTGGAAAATCTTGATTATGGATAGATGAAACAATGGATATATTTACCAGGAGTTAATTCAAGATGAGGGAGCCCACTAAGAGGGATCCTTCATGGTTTTGTGTTGAAACCACAATTATTTTAAATATGCATGAATGACTTGAATTCTGAATCAAAGCAAATTGATCAGATTTGCAAATAACCCATATTAAGAGAAAATTTGAAAATTTAATTCAAAACATAGGAAGTGTGTTTGGGTAGGGCTATGCCTGATCAAATTTAATGCAGACCTATAAATTGGAATGAAAATATATGTCCAAATTGCTATTTTCATACTGGATGGAGAGAGAAATTCAAATGGTGGATGTGGTGCAAAGTGCCTCAAAGTTGATCTCTCTTGTTAATGGTCAAATTGAAGAAGAAACCTGAAGATACACTCATCCCAGGATGAAAAACGGAAGCATCTGACAAGCACTTGTATTTATTAAAACCCCTTTTAACATCAAAATATCTCAGTGGCCTACAGGAACATATGTAAACAAATTTCAACACCAAGTCATACAAGAAAGTATTATGACAAAAAGCCAGAAGCTCAGTCAAAGAGGTCAGTTTTGAGCTGTGTCCTTGAGGGGAAAGAAGAACAATACAATGATTAGAAGGGAAGTCCCAAACTCTGGACTAAACTGGTGAAAGCAATTCACCAGTAAGATTTCGAAGATGCAGTTGCATCAAAATGCACAAGGTATAAAATTCCACGGATAAAGTAAAACCAGGAAACAACTTAAAACCAGGTTGTGATATTTGGATATAATTTCAAACAAGTGGAAAGCAAATTTAGAATGTCAATTTTCGTATATGTCTGGATTGATTGAAATGAGGCAGATTCATCTAAAATGGTGAAAGTGAAAATATTTGAATAATTTCAGAGCAAATGATGGGGCAAAGAATCTGAGAAAGCATAAGATTTTTATTAGTGCATTCTACAACAGAAATCACCCATCTGAAATAATGGCTAAATAGATTTATTATTAACTGTTAAAATGAATTTGGGTACATAAACTCACAGGAAATATTTACAGAGCTATAAGAAAGGGAAGGAATAGTGGGTTTAAGCGGACAGCAAAAGCACAATGGATCAAATGGTCTCCTCCTTTCCCGTGGGATTCAGTGATTCTGTATGCATAAATTAAATAGAACAAATTAATTTCCTCATCTATAATTTTTTGTGCTTATTCTTGGGGCATGAGTATCACAGGCAAGACCAACACTTTCATTGTTCTTCTCTAATTGCTGTCAAGTTGATGGTGGCAGCAGCCCTCCCGACTCATTGTCTGTGATAGTACATGACATCTCAACATGGTGGGAAATTCCAGAATTTTGACCCAGCAACAGTGAACAAGCTGCAGTCTGATTTGAATTTGTGAATGCTTGTAACTTCGACAAAACAGGCAAGTGGCATGTCTGTTGCCCTCATCTTTCCAGGGGATAGAGGTTATGCATTCAGAATGTCTTGCCAGAGGGGTCTTGGCAACTTCCTAGTGCATGTTGTAGATGGTCAGCACTGCTGGTTCTACACCAGATGTGAAGGGGGTTAATGTTGAAGATTGGTGGGTGGAGTGCTAGTCAAGCAAACTTCTATATTGTTGAGCTGCTTCAAAATTTATGGAGTTGCACTCATCCAGGCAAGTGAAGAATATTACATCACACACTTCACTTGTGCCTCACAGTGAACGATCTTTGGAGGGTGAAGAGAGAAGTTACCACAGAATTCTTGGTATCTGATCTACTTTTGCAGCCACTGTATTTATATGGCTGGTCCGATTGGATTTTTGGTTAATAAGATAATAAGCCTTAAGAGCACAAGTAGATCACTTAGCCCACTGTATCTGCTCTGCCATTCAGTGAGATCATGGCTGACCTGATAATCCTCAACTCCACTTTCCTACCTTTTCCACAAAACCTTTTGAGTCCCTTATGGATTAAAAATCAGTCTATCTCAAGCTTGAATACACTTTGTGACCCTTAGTGTTAAAGAATTCTAGAGTCTCCTCTGAGAAAACAAATTCCTCCTCGACTCCCTCTCCTAACTCCACTACACCACAAAAGCCGCCTTTTTTTTTCTTAAATGAGATCCAACCTCTGCCTAGTTAGTTTAAAACTGAGTGAAGACATTGCTTAGAATGTTATGCATTATGCCTTTTAGTCCAACCCTTTCTCTCAAGGGGAGACAGTCTCTCTGCATTTACCCTGTCACGCTCCCTAAGTATCTTTTGTATGTCTCAACAAGTTGATCCTCTCGTTCTTCTAAACTCCACTGAGTGTAGGCTCAACCTTTTCAGCCTTTCCTCATTTTAAAAAAAAATCCCTCCATACTAGCATCAACCTTCTCTGGACTGTCAGTGTTTCTTTCACATGAACTAAAATTGTTAAGTTTTCCAGCTGCGGTCTGACCAGTGCCTTATACAATTTAACAACTTTTTTGCACTCCGTTCTCTCTGAAATTATTACATTTGCCATCCCTATTACCTGCTGAATTTGCATTTTTTTTGTGAATAATGAATGAGCGCTCCAGATCCCTCTATGCTATAGCTTTGTGCAATTTTTCTTCATTTAATTAATATTGAGTTCCTCCTATTCTTTTTTTCATCACCTCATCAATCATACTTTCCCACATTATATTCTATTTGCCAACTCTTTACCCACTCTCTTGACCCCACGATATCCCTTTGCAGATTCTTTGTGACATCCCTACCATTTGCCTTTCCATCTGTTTTGTCATCTGCAAACTTGGCTTTGCTACATTTCACTTTCCTTGTCTAAATTAATAATATAGTTAATTTTAACAGCCTATTCATGGATGTTAAGATGCACTTCTGAAGTAGGTGGGATTTGAGCCTATGATCTTGACCAGAAGTAGGAATGCAACACTTCACCACAAGAGCCTTCTTTATTTTTTCTTAAATGAGATCCAATCACTGCCTAGTTAGTTTAAAACTGCTTGAAGACATTGCTTAGAATGTTATGCATTAAATTTCATAGGCGGAAGTGGGTACTGCAGATGCTGGAGATTAGAGTGGTGCTGGAAAAGCACAGCAGGTCAGGC
>NC_057736.1:26534648-26565823 GCF_004010195.1 Chiloscyllium plagiosum
CTGAAGATGAAACGTTCTTCCTTCAGGAGTCAGGTGGTGAGAGAGTGGCGATGAAGGAGGCCTAGGACCTGCATGTCCTCGGCAGAGTGGGAGGGGGAATTAAAGATTCAGCCATCTGCTGTTACATAATGAATGGTCATAACCTTGTTAACTGGCATCACATAATGAATACTTTTTCCCCTTGTTAACTGAGTTTAATATTGAATGCTGCTTGTTAAATGGTTTTATATACTGAATGTTTTTCTGCCTTGTTAACCCACTAACCTTGCCTCCAGCACCTCATTGTTTACTGCAAGTTCTTACCTGATCCAAGTCATGCTAGCTGAGCCTTTTGTTTCACCAAACTCAAAACTTAACTCTTTCCCTACCTGCTCATACTCTATACATATTCTCAATTGTACTTGCAAGTTTCACCTCCAAAGCTTATTTCCTCTCTCTCTCTCGTTTGGTTTTTAAAATTTTTCCAATCCTTTGGCTTACTACTAATTTTTGCCATGATGTATGTTTTTTTCCCTAACTTTGTTGCTTTCCTTAACTTGCCTAGTTAACTCTTGTTGCCTTATCTCTTTACTAGATCCTCCTTTCTCACAAGGATATTGTCTTTGTTGTGAGCCATGAACTATTTTCTTAAATATCTGCCTTTGTTCCTCAACCATTATTGCTACTCAACCCCTTTCCCAGATCATACCAGTTAACTCTGCCCTCATTTCTTTGTATTTTATTGTATTTAAGCTTAGGACAGTTGTTTCGGACTCCCTCAAGCTGTATGCTAAATTCTACTTTGTTATCACTTTCATTGGAACTCTGTCTTACTCTAAGCTCATTAATTAAATCTACAATATTGCACATTACCAGATCCAAAATTATCTGGTCCCTGGTTGGACCTATAACATTGTTCTAAGAAACTGTCCCAAATACATTCTGAATTCTTCTTCATGGCTATGTTAATGTAGGATTGGAAACAGGACCATGTGGATCTCATTGACGATGAGATCCTTGATTTGAGAGAGAAACAGGAGATTCAGAAGGTCTCCTCAGTCTAGAGACTGGCTTTGATCTGGCTGTTCAGAGCCCTTATACTATGCACTTGTAAATAAAGAGTGCCTTGGTGACAGAATACTTGCCTCTCTGCAGTTTTCTTTTAGTCTACCAGTCTGATTTTTACCAATTTACATGAAGATTGAAGTCATCCATGATTAATATAAAGCCTTTATGATATGACCTTATTGCCTCCTGTTTTATTCTCCATCCTGCCATATTGCCAGTATAAAGTTCCTGTCATTGTCATCTTTCCCCTTGTTGTTTCTTACCTCCACCCATTGCTAGAGAGCAAGTTGGTAGGCTGAGAGACTGCACAATTCACTGACCTCTGTTTTCTGTGAGCTCTTTCCAGCCAACTGAGTTTTTGTTTCTACTCCCTTCTATCAATCCCTTCCATACAGTCACCCTCCAGAGGTCACAGCCATCAGCTACTGACTCCCAACTGTAAGTGTTCATGTTTATCATTTACATATATTGCTTGTAGATGCTTGTAAGTGTGAACCACCTGTTGGATGTGACCTAGGGGCTTGTCCATCATGCAGAAAGTCTTTGGAGGTGCTGTTATCATACATCACTTGAATATGATTGAACCAGTGCAGGTGTCATTGACTGAGCAATGAGTATGGATACTTTTAATCAATGTATTTGGATATACTATGATACATGTATGATGCAGATGGGACTTGGACATGGACCTTCCAGCCAGAGATAGAATACTAACACTGCATCACGTGGGCCCTGTGCTGATGGAACTAGTGTGTACTAGGACTTCTGAATTGGTGACATTGCCCTACCAAAAGATTCTAAGAATACATTTGAGACAGTGACAGTGGAAGCTATTCATCCCTTTCTCCTGCCTAACAGATTGTCCAGGTCTCAGCACTGTATTACAATGTGCTAAACATGCAAATTTGGTAAACTCGCAGTTTAAGATTCCCAGTCAGGTTGCTGTTGTTTCACACCCTTACTCAGACTTAGCAGCTGCAACTTTTACATTGTGAGAGTTACTTTTAACCGTCAAGGGACACGTTGCCGGTGAGTATGAAGGCTACCTACTACTTCCAGAGTCAACATTTCAATACTGAATTAACAGAATAGTGATATGGCGTCTTCCTGAAAGACAAATGATGTTGTCTAGAATGTTCCAACATTTCAAGGGGTTTCAATAAATGTATTAAGCGTGACTTGCCTTTGGAATTGTTGCATTAAAATTGAAGTGATTTTGAATTGTGATAAAATCAAGATATTGAAAAATCAGCTTTTTTCTGCAGTGATATTGTAAACCGGTTGACATTTATAGAGATTCATGATTTCAGATTAATATCAGCTGATGTTTTAAAGATCAAATTAATTTGGAAAAAATTCATCCAAACTCACCACCATTTTATAGAAAATCACGACCGTGATCAAATGCACAAATTTTTGTAATGAGTTGTATTATTGCCTATCCACAATGAAGTTTATAGCCTAACACCACTTCAATAAAACCATTGAATTTACAGACTAAAATTGGCAGATGTCAGTATTCTAAAAGTGATATTTGGCATACTTCATTTTAAATGTTAAATAAAGGCTTTAGCATTAACACCCTAGATTGCAGCGTGTAAGTCAACCCTGTTTTGGGAAAGATTTTGAATCTTCACTGGACTGTTTGTACGCCATGTACAAGATGTGAACTGATGTTGGTGTAGTTCGTTGCCACTTTAAAGCATGAAAAGAAACGTGACAATGGTAATTTCATTTAAATTACATGACAAATACTATTGAATGAATTAACTTATTTATTTTATCCTTTTTAAAGTAGCCAAAGTTATGCCAGACTATAGTCTGCTCTCATTTGAGAAGTAGTTTAACCTGAGGATCACCACTCAGCCAAGGGGAAGAGATTGAGAAGGAGTAACCTCAATAACCACAATTGAAACTTTTTTAAAACCATCTATTACATTTGTTTTCAGCATCTGATACAAGGCTACAGTGAATTCATTCGAAGACACTTTTGCTAAGGTACCAAGGTTACCATTCTGGAGTAGCTTTGGTAATTTTGATTTCAACAACAAAAAACCTTCCTCTTCTCCTACAACATTAAACATTCCTATTCCTTCAAACAATATACCAACTAGGTATTGCTCTAAAATCTTTTGAGTGTTACCTGGTTTGATTTAGCCTATCTATGTACTTATATGCACACATTGCATTTCTGGTGACAACCTAATCATTGTGTTGGTTTTTGAAGACCCATGTTGATACCCACTTCTTAAAATCCAGCCACTGACTGGTCTCTCTGCTCAATTTGTTCTTCATTTTCAGACGCGTATTCATTCTTCTTCCATTGTCACATATTAGTATCAATTTCTCCTGCAGCAGCAATGGATTAGTGAATATTATGGATGTTAGTTTTAAGCCAGATTCATACTTCTTGCTGGAGTACCTAGTGTTCATTGCTGCACACTGTCAGCTCTGTGTAGACGTATCTTCTGTTCCTGCGTGTATACTTAGTATGGCCTGCATCACCCACTTGACCCCATTGCTGATTTTTCAAGGTGAATAATATAAGTGTCTGTGAGGATTGAGACTCTTAAGTACTAGCATTTCTTAGTACAATTGAGAGTTGATCTGAATGTCGAGTATAGGCCTAAACATGAATGTTAGCACTGAAAAAGGGGGGTCATGTGTTACTCTGATAGACAGACAACTTAATTCATTTACACATATCAATTTTTAAGTTCTTCCACTCCTTCACAAATTTAAAACTCCACTGAAACAATTTGTTTTGTGTATTCCTCTGATGCATAGTTACATAATGCAACTTTGGATCCCTAATACCTGGATATCAATTATATTAGTACAGTGTTTGCTCTGTTCTCCTAGAGACAATGATTGTATGATGGTTGTTCTTGCAAGCTGAACATTAAAAAATTTGTGTGTTTAATTATGTCTGTCAGGAAAGACTAAACAGGCTGGGGTTCTCTTCTCTAGGTGGAAGACTGCGTGTTTTTAAATGTTCTTTCATGGGATGTGGCAGGACCAGCCCATGCTGTCTATCTCCAATTGCTCTTGGTATGGTGATAATTAGTTGCTACCTTGAACCACTGCAAATGACCTGCTGTGTAGGTCTACTCAGTATTATTAGGAAACAAGTCAGGACTTTGAGCCTAAGACTGTGAAGGAATGTTGATATTATTCCTGGTTAGGATGGTGTGTGGCGTACAAGGGCATGGGCAGCAGCCTCATAAAAGTCTTTAAAATTGTTAAGGATTTTAATAGGATAAATGTAGAGTCAGTGTTTCTATTTGTGAACAAACTTAAAAGTAGGTCCACCAATACAAGATGTTGCAATAAACCAAACAGGGGGAAATTCCTTTACACAAATTGTAGTGAGATGTCAAACTTGCTACCACAAGTAGCATAGTATAAATGCGTTTAAGGAAAAATGAAATGGCCTTTAACCATGGTGGAGGTGACCACCTTGTGGTATTGTTGCTGGACTAGAAATCCAGACACCCAGGTAAGGTTCTGGGGACCTTTTTGTTCAAATCTCCCCACGACAAACTGTGGCATTTGAATTCAATAAAAATATGGAAGTAAAACTAAAATTATCATATTGTCATGAAAACATTGTTGTAAAAAACCCATCTCGTTCACTAATGTACTTCAGAGAAGGATACTGCCATCCTTACCTTGTTGGGTCTATGTAAATATGACTCCAAATGTGGTTGACCCTTAACCGAAAGTCATTCAATTCTATCAACCACGAGAAAGGAAAAAAGGAGTGAAACTGGACAGACCACACGACATCGACTAAGGCATCAGAAACCACAATGCTGTCAGCCTGTAAAGTCCTCCTTGCTGGAGACTTTTGCTAAAATTGGGTTAGCTGTATATAGTTCCACATCCAACAAATCAGACTGAAGTTCTTCATTTCTGCCACTTTCAGTCCTGAATTGCAGTGGATAATTAAACAAATTACTGGAGGAAGAGTTTCCACAAATATCCCCATTTCAACGATGGGGGAGCAAGGCACATCAGCGCAAAAAACAAGGCTGAAGTAGATGCAATAATCTTCTTCCAAAAATGCAGAATGGATGATCCAAACATTACAGATACAAGTTTTCAGGCAATTTGATATCAAGAGACAATTGGAGGCACTGGATACTGCAAGGTATATGGGTATTGACAGCATTCCGGCAAAAGTACTGAAGACGTACTCCAGAATGTGTTGCATCCCTAGCCAAGCAGGTGCTGTACATAAAATAAAAAAAACAAAAAAAAGTCCAAAACAGTCAATTAAGCCCCATCCATTTACATTCAATCATTAGTAAAGTGATGGAAGGTGCTGTCAACCTGGAACGTGATATCTCACAGCACTTGCTCACTGGAGCCCAGTTAAGTTCTGCCACAGCTACTCAGCTCTTCATCTCATTACAGCCTTGGTTCAAAGATGGACAAAGGAGCTGAATTCCAGAGTTGAGGTGAGAGTGACTGCCCTCAATATCAAGGTTGTGTTTGACTAAGTGTGTCAGTGGACATCAAGGGGAATACTCTTCACTGGTTGGAATCATACCTGGAACAAAGAATAATGATTGTAGTTTGATTTGATTAGATTACCTAGTGTAGAAGTAGGCCCTTTGGCCCAACAAGTCCACACCGACCCTCCGAAGAGCAACCCACCCAGACCCATTCCCCTATATTTACCCCTTCACCTAACACTATGAGCAATTTAGCATGGTCCATTCACCTAACCTGCACATTTTTGGACTGTGGGAGGAAACTGGAGCACCCAGAGGAAACCCACGCAGACACTGGGAGAATGTGCAAACTCCACAAAGACAGTGTTGGAGATCAGTCAATTAATGCTGTCTCAGCCAACAACATCCATGTCCTGTAAATCTCAGGAAGAAAGAAGCAGGAAATGTTGGCATAGAGAGATAAGGAAAGGAGGGAAGAGGCTTCTATGTCATGTAAACATCAGCATACATCTGTTGCACAGTCAATAGATCGAGAGATCTGTGGTTTCAGTACCTATGTTGATCTTGTCACACAGTGATAGTATCGCTACCTCCAGGCCTGGATTCAAGTCCCACCTGCCCCAGACAGGTCACGACACATTTGACCAGGTTAATTAAAAGTATTTTAATACTGTTGTAGTAAATAGTCTGTTTCTGTGCTGCACAATTCCATATGAGGTTAATACGGTTTTCTTCCTTGTGACGAACATTGGTTATTTAGTTTCTGTAATATGCATTTTATGTTTTATAAGGGGAGAGGGTCTGTTGCTGGCCTTGGTCTACTGAATTCAGACATTCTTTTATTTTCCAAGGTACGTTATGGGTGCAGCTATGTTGATTTACTGAAGCTGTGTTCATTTTGTGCTGTTAGTACTGTTCTGTGGGGGTGAGTTCTACAGTTTGTCTGATGATTTAATCCTCTCCATTATTTGACATTTTAAGTTTTGAATGAGTGAGTGATGTTCTGTAGGTGGTGATACGGACTGTGTCACTTTGTGGGTGTGTGGGTAAGTGTATTCCGAAAGAACAGGCGATGCTAAATACAGAAATTGTTTTCTATTCGAGCTCTTTAAAAACAATCAAATTCGGCAATGTCTGGTTTTCAGTGAAATCAGCAGTGCTGTCTGCTTTTACAACATTCTAAAATAGTTCTTTTCCTCCAGTCTGAGGAAGTCCAAAGAGTCAATGATCTACATCATTGACATATCTTGTGGGTGATAATGTGTTTCCTACGGCTTGTGGCTTTTTGATGGAAATCAAGAGTTCATTTATTGAAATCAACACCGGCATCTCCAAATCATAACTATATTTGGGGATAGGACACTTTGGGGGAGAAAGGGGCATTATAAAGATAATCTATTATAAAGGCTTTCTATTGTGTCTAACCAAACTTTTGCCTGTAGTCTAAAATAAATGTAATGTTCCTACTTTTTTTATTGGCAGTCTTGATATGTTGTTTAATTTTTAACCTTCCAGTATTTTATTATTTGTTTGTCAGACAAACATTGACAGTGGCTTTCAATCCATTCTTTGCACATTGTTGAGATTGATTTCCAGGCAGGGTATTCCATCACATTGTTGCCTTATTCTTTATAGGAAATAGGGTAATGCAAAGACTTTAGGTAATTGTTACCAACATTGCCATGAACAAATGCATCTGGAATAGGTAGATTTGAGAGGATGAAATCAAGTAATCTCTCCGTTCCTTCACTACCTGCTTCAGGCCCAGTCTTATCCGTTATGTCCTTTAGAACTCATCAGCTCAGTCAATAATGGCACGACTAAACCACTCTTAGTGAGGAATATTAGAGTCCCCCAGCCAGAGTATATTGTGCCCTTAACACCCTCCATTCTCCTTGCAACTGATGTTTAACACAAGGGAAGACTGTGGGCTCCCAATTTTAGTACAAGTCCATGGAGTTAGTGTGAAAGACTTTGCAGGGTAGATTGGTCTCAATATGCCTTTGGCAGGCAGAGTTTAGAGATGTACAGCACATAAACAGACCCTGGAGTCCAACTTGTCCATGCCGACCAGATATCCTAAATTAATCTAGTCACTGTGGTCCTGTTCGCTGAGCTGGAAGTTTTTGTTGCAAACGTTTCGTCCCCTGTCTAGGTGACATCCTCAGTGCTTGGGAGCCTCCTGTGAAGCGCTTCTGTGGTGTTTCCTCCGGCATTTATAGTGGCCTGTCCCTGCCGCTTCCGGTTGTCAGTTTCAGCTGTCCGCTGTAGTGGCCGGTATATTGGGTCCAGGTCGATGTGTTTGTTGATGGAGTTTGTGGATGAGTGCCATGCTTCTAGGAATTCCCTGGCTGTTCTTTGTTTGGCTTGCCCTATAATGGTAGTGTTGTCCCAGTCAAATTCATGTTGCTTGTCGTCTGCATATGTGGCTGCTAGGGATAGCTGGTCGTGTCGTTGATGACACCTTTGTAATCATTAAAAACACAGAAATAGAGAAAACACACTGGATCATCAACTCCACACTCCCAGGAATCCGATTCACGAGAGAGGAAGAAAAGGACAACCAACTCCCATTCCTAGACGTGATGGTACAGAGAACACCAAACGGAGAATTCACCACTAAGGTACACAGGAAAGCCACACACACAGACCAAGTCCTGAACTACGAAAGCAACGCTTGTCCAGTACAACTGTTCCTGCATAGCGCAGTTTACCAAGTTATTCGGTAGAGGTTTTAACTTGGTTTCTGAAAAGCTAACTTCAGTGAGACTATTGGGTCAACAGTGCAGCTAAATCATGCTAGTGAGAAGTCAATGAGAAGAGCAAGTGTGGTTAAAGGCAGTGCTTCCAGGAAATCCCTTAACAATCTTTTTTGACTTTCCAGTGCGTGTTGGATAACATGGACATTACCATATTCACGTATGCAAGAATGAACTAGAAGGATTTGCTGCTCGAGTTAGATGAGAAAGAGGAGGTTTATGTGGCACATGGTTGAGATGGGCTGATTTATCTATTTCTGTGCTGTCAGTTCTTATGAAATTTTATGACTTTTGCAAAACGTGATCAACAGTTTGTGCTACCAATATGTTTTTCCAAGCTTAAACCTTGTGGCACTCATCCATAAACTCCATCAACAAACACATCGACCTGGACCCAATATACCGGCCACTACAGCGTACATTTGTCCTATATAACCGGAAGTGGCAGGGACAGGCCACTATAAATGCCGGAGGAAACACCACAGAAGCGCTTCACAGGAGGCTCCCAAGCACTGAGGATGTCACCTAGACAGGGGACGAAACGTTTGCAACAAAAACTTCCAGCTCGGCGAACAGAACCACAGCAACGAGCACCCGAGCTACAAATCTTCTCTCAAACTTTGAATAATCTAGTCACATTTGCCAGAACTTGGCCCATATGCCTCTAAACCCTTCCAACTCACATCCAGATGCCTTTTAAATGCTGTAATTGTACCAGCTTCCTCCACTTTCTCTGGCAGCTCATTCCATATACTCCCCATCCTCTGTGAAAAGGTTGCCCCTTAGGTCCCTTTTAAATCTTTCCCCTCTCAGCCTTAAACTTATGCATTCTAGTTCTGGACTCGCCACCCCAGGGCAAAGAAAAGGCCTCGAATATTTACCCTATCCATGTCCCTTATGATTTTGTAAACCTCCAAAAGGTCTGTCCTCCCTCTAGCACTCCAGAGAAAATAGCCCCAGCCTATTCAGCCTCGCCCAGTAGCTCAAACCTTCCAACCCCGGCAACATCTTTGTAAGTCTTTTCTGAACCTTCCAAGTTTCACAACATCCTTGCTGTGGGAGGCAGAGCAGGATTACACAATATTCCAAAAGTGGCCTAACCAATGTCCTGAACAGCTGCATAATGACCTCCTATACTCAATGCTCTGACCAATAAGGAAAGCATACCAAATGCTGCCTTCACTACCCTATCTACCTGCAACTTCACTTTCCAAAAAACTATGAATCTGCACTCCAAGATTTCTTTATTCAGCAAAACTCCCAGAACTTTACCATTAAGTGCATACGTCCTACCCTGATTTGCCTTTCCAAACTGCAGCACCTCACATTTATCTAAATTAAACTCCATCCGCCACTCAGTACATCTGATCAAGATCTGAGGTAACATTCACTGTCCAATACACCTCCATTTTGGTGTCATCTACAAACCTTTACTAACTATACCTGCTATGTTCGTATCCAAATCATTAAGATAAATGAGGAAAAGCAGTGCAACCAGCAACAATCCTTGTGGCACATAACTGGTCACAGGCCACCAGTGGGAAAAGCAACCCTCCACCACCACCCTCTGTCTTCTACCTTTTGAGCCAGTTCTGTATCCAAATATCTAGTTCTCCCTGTAATCCATGTGACCTAACCTTGCTAACCAGTCACCATGAGGAACCTTTTCGAATGCCTTACTGAAGTCCATGTCGGTCACGTCCACCACTCTACCCTCATCAATCCTCTTCGTTACTACTTCAAAAAACTCAAGTTAGTGAGACACAATTTCCCATACACAAAGCCATGTTGGCTATCCTTAATCAGTCCTTGCCTTTCCATATACATGTAAATCCTGTCCCTCAGGATTCCCTTCAGCAACTTGCCCACCACCAATTCCAGGCTCACCGGTCTATAGTTCCTTGGCTTATCCTTACCATCTTTCTTAAATAGTGATATCACATTAGCTACCCTCCAGTCTTCCAGCATCTCACCTGTGACTATTGATGATACAAATATCTCAGCAAGGGGCCCAGCAATCACTTACCCAGCTTCCCACAGAGTTCTAGAGTACACCTGATCAGATCCTGCGGATTAGAACATAGAAAAATACAGCGCAGTACAGGCCCTTTGGCCCTCGATGTTGCGCCGATCCAAGCCCACCTAACCTACACTAGCCCACTATCCTCTATATGCCTATCCAATGCCCGTTCAAATGCCCATAAATAGGGAGAGTCCACCAATGCTACTGGCAGGGTATTCCATGAACTCACGACTCGCTGAGTAAAGAAAATGTGTATCTTAAAACAAAACGTCACGGAAACAGCCAGGAATAAGTCTATGTTAAACCTTATGTTGTGAGACATTGTCAATCCCAGATGCGGCCGCACCAGAGTCTTATACAACTGCAACATGACCTCAGGACTCCGGAACTCAATTCCTCTACCAATAAAAGCCAGTACGCCATATGCCTTCTTCACCGCACTATTTACCTGGGTGGCAACTTTCAGAGATCTGTGTACATGGACACCAGAATCCATCTGCTCATCCACACTACCAAGTATCCGACCATTAGCCCAGTACCCTATCTTTTTATCCACTTTTTGTGCATTTCAAGACATCCAGCACTTCCTCCTCTATAATATGGACATTTTACAAGATGTCACCATCCAGTTCCTCACATTCTACATCTTCCATGTCCTTCTCCTCAGTAAACCCTGCAGTTCCACACATAGGCTGCCTTGCCAATCTTTGAATGGCTCTATTCTCTCCCTAGTGACCTTTTTGTGCTCAATATATTTGTAAGATCCCTTTGGATTCTCCTTAACCCTATTTACCAAAGCTATCTCATGTCCCCTTTTTGCCCTCCTGATTTCCCTCTTAAGTGTACTCCTACTGCCTTTTTGCTCTTCTGAGGATTCACTCGACCTCTACTGTCTATACGTGACATATGCTTCCTTCTTTTTCTTGACCAAACTCTAAATTTCTCTAGTCATCCAGCATTTCGTACACCTACCAACCTTTCCTTTCATCCTAACAGGACATACTGTCTCTGGACTCTCGTTATCTCATTTTTGAAGGCTTCCCATTTTCTACCGCCTGGGTCAATGTAAGAGAGACTGTCCAATTTTATTTTTTGATTTTTCTGCAGTTTGATATGCTTGAACCTGTTTCGGGCACTAAGGGGTCAACTATATGCTGTGAATCTGCAGTTTTGTGTTGGTCAAACTCTAAAGAAGACAGATTTCCTTCCCTCAAGGACATTTATGAATCAGAATGCATTTTTATGATAATCTGTTAATTTCATGATTGCCATTTCTGAGACTGCTGTCTGACCTTTTCACTTTAGATTTATGACTTAATTGAATTAAATTCCACTATGCCAAGACTGTAGTGAAATTTGGTCCTCGCATGAGCAGTGTGCAAGTTAGTGGTATGCCAGTAATGCTTGATATCACTGTCCATAGTTCCTTCCATCACTTTGACTGTGAATAGACTGACACAGTAATAATTGACTGAATTATATTTTCCCTCTTTCTGTAGACCGGTGTTTCTTTGGCATTTAATTTGTTCAATGGGTCTCCATTTGTAACTACCATTTTCCTGTATATTTCTGAGTGTTCACTTGTTGGTAGTCTTTGTCATAATTGCTCTTGTTTATAGATGAAATTCATTGAAGTTAGATCAATATACCTGCCTGAGAGATTCTTGTATTTGATTTATTTTAATAAATTTTTGCTTTTTCAAATGGGTGAAACCAAGTTTTAATATTATATAAGCATATGACAAAGATATTTAATTTTATGTTGAACAACATTCCTCCATCACAACCATCGGCAAAGAAAATGCTTCGAACCACAGCACTAAATAATTCAAATTTTCAGATTGATATGTGTGGCATGTTAAGATTTTGTGCTTCCCTGTGGCGTTGCAATACAGCATATTGCCACCATCAATTACATACTTGCATAACATCCTACAACATTTACGATCTTGTTGTCCTCAAGATCATTGTGGGGAGGAGTTGATTAGAGACCAAGCGCTTCCTTTTAGGTTTTGGGGTGTGGAATGCCATTTTTCTGGTGGTCTGGGAGCCAGTTATGCGCTGTCACATTTCATACATAATTATCATCAAAACAAATAGGGGTGTTAACTTTTAAATGAAAAGAGCTATGAACCTTCAAGTGATTTTTCAATGATTTTCTTTTCCATTCTTGCAGGAGCTGTTGGGGCTCAGCCCCTTTTCACGGTGCCAAGGCGTCCAGGATGTGGCACCATGGGAAAGCCGATTAAACTGCTGGCCAACTGCTTCCAAGTAGATATCCCAAAGATTGACGTCTACCTCTATGAGGTAGATATTAAACCAGATAAATGTCCTCGCAGGGTAAACAGGTGCGTATAGAGACAGATAAGTCCTAAGGTGAAAATAAGGAGCGTCAGTGTACTGTTACATTTGTACACACCTTTTACTTAAACTTGAATATGTTGTTTTGCAGCATATTTTGTATTGCTCAGGAAGAGGCAAAACTCAACCTACTCTTGAGAAATAGGGCCAAACAGGTAACCGAGGTGACATTGGGGTGATTGTAGGACCAGTGATCATAGCTCTATTAATTTTAAAATAATTATGGAGAGGTATAAAACTGGTCCGCACTGGCGGCACAGTGGTTCAGTGGTTAGCACTGCTGCCTCACAGCGCCAGGGACCTGGGTTCAATCCCTGCCTCGGGCAACTGTCTGTGTGGAGTTTGCATATTCTCTCCATGTCTGCGTGGGTTTCCCCAGGTGTTGCAGTTTCCTTCCACAATCCAAAGATGTGCAGGTTAGGTGAATTGGTCATGCTAAATTGCCCATAGTGTTGTTAGGTGTATTAGTCAGGGGTAAATATGGGGGAATGGGTCTAGGTGGGTTACTCTTCGGAGGGTAGGTGTGGACTTGTTGGGCAGAAGGGCCTGTTTCCATACTGTAGGGAATCCAATCATCTAATCAAGTTCTAAATTGGGGAAGGCGAATTTTGATCGAATTAAACATGAGCTTGCAGGTATTGATTGGAGTAGTTTGTTTGCAGACAAAGGGACCTCCAGCAAGTGGGAGGTCTTTAAACATGAAATTGCTAGAGTTCAAGGTCTATCCCTTCCTGGGAGGGTTAAAGGCAAGCTTGAGAGGAATAGCAAACCCTGGATGACAAGAGATATTGAGGCTTTGACCAGAAAAAAAGGAGGTATGGCTCAGGTACAGGCAGCTGGGATCAAGAGAATTCCTGTAGCTGTGGAGGGGATACAGGAGTTTACTGAAGAAGGAAATCAAGGTGGTGAAAAGTGGGCATGAGATAGCCTTGGCTGAGAAGTTTAGGATGAATCCAAAGAGGTTCTTTAAGTATATAAAAGGAAAAAGAATAACTGGAGAGAATGCGACCCCCCAGGACCAAAGTGGACATGTATATGTAGAACCACATGAGGTGGGTGAGGTGCTCAATGAATATTTCTCCTGTGTTTCCAATGGAAAAAGACATGAAGACCTTGGAACTTGGGGAAGTTAGTGGTCATATCTTGGTGATAGTCCATATTCTCAGTAGAGGTGTTGGATGCATTAGATTGTATGAAGGTGGTCCTGACCAGATATATCCAAAACAGTGCAAGAGGTTAGAGAAGAAATTGCCAGGTCCCTGGCTGATATTTTTGCAACATCGTTAGCCACAGATGAGGTCCTGAAAGACTAAAGGGTAGCAAATGTTGTGCCCTTATTGAGCTGCAAAGAAAAACCTGGGAACTATAAACCAGTAAGCCTAACATCTGTGGTTGGTAAGTTACTTGAGAAGATTCTGAGAGATAAGATATGCATGCATTTGGAATTAGAGTTTGATTAGGAGTAGTCAGCATGGCTTTGTATGTGGAAGATCATGCCTCACAAATTTGTTAGAGTTCTTTTGAAGTGACCAGAAAAGTTGGAGGGCAGGGCAGTAGAGGTAGTCTGCGTGGATTTCAATAAGGCCTTTGATATGATTCTACATGGTAAACTGCTCTGGAAGATTAGATCACATGGATTCCGGGGGAACTGGAAAATTGGATATACAATTGGCTTGATGGTAGGAAGCAGAGGGTAATAGTGAAAGGATGCTTTTTGAACTGGAGGCCTGTGACTAGTAGAGTACCTTTGGTCAGTGCTGGGCCCATTGCTGTTTGTTATCTATATCAATGATTTGGATGAGAATGTACAAGGCATGAATAGTATGTTTGCAGATGACACTAAAATAGGAGGTATCATGCACAGCGAGGAAGGTTATCAGAAATTGCAGCAGGATCTTGATCAGCTGGGGAAGTGGGCTGAGAAATGTCAAACGGAGTTTAATATAAGTAAGTGTGAGGTCTTGCATTTTGGAAAGTCAAATCAAGGTAGGAGTTTCATGATGAATCATAAGGCCTTAAGGGGTGTAGTGGAACAGAGACCTTGGAGTTCAGGTGTATGATTCTCAGAAAGTAGAGTCACAGATAGACAAGGGAGTGACAAAGGCTTTTGGTACACTGACCTTCAGTCAGGATATTGAGTATTGAAGTTGGTAAAAGGTATGTTGCAGTTGCACAGGATGTTGGTGAGGCGCACTTGGAGTATTGTGTTCAGTTTTGGTCACTTTGCTGTAGGAATGGTGTTATTAAACTGGAAAGAATGCAGAAGAAATTTACAAAGATATTGCCAGGACTCAATGGGTCTGAGTTTTAGGGAGAGGACTTCTTTTCTCTCAAGCGTAGGAGACTATGGGGGGCTCTTATAGAAATGTATAACATAATGAGAGGCATGGATATGGTGAATGTACTCAGTCTGTTTCCCAGGCTTGGGGAATCAAGGACTGAAGGGCATCAGTTTAAGGTTAGAGGGGAAAGAATAAAAAAGAACTTGAGGGACAATGCTTTTACACAGAGGGTGGAACGCATATGGAATGAGCTGCTGGTGGAAGTGGTTGAGGTGTGTACAGTAACAACATTTTAAAAGCATTTGGGCAAATACATAGATCGGAAAGGTTTAGAAGGAATATGGGCTAAGTGTAGGGAAATGGGATTAGTGTTGATGAACGGTTTGGTCGGATGGACCAGTTTGAGCCAAAGGGCATGTCTGTATTGTGGGATGCTATGACTCTGTCTGTAGAGCACAGAAGACTGACGTGTCATTTGATGTTGGCATTTAAGTAATACATCACTGAGCAATAAAAAAGATACTTTTAATACATAAATACAATAACTCAATAACATAATTGGCATTAGGATGTGAGTAAAAGGAACAGTCTATACTACTTACAAGATCTTTATGATATTTTAAATTTATGGTTTGTTTTACATCTCAAATGAGCTTAAGAAGTACTATAAAATACAGGCTTGTTTGGTGTTATAGGTAATCAGTGTGAAAAATCGATCTGTCTGACGAGTGGAGCATTCCAATTCTTTGCACGACCCCAGGATTAAGATCACAAATAAGCACATAAGGAATCAAATTTATAAACCTATCAATCTATGATGCATTGCATCAGATTATCCAGATCTACCACAGTGCCTCTGGTATTTACATTTAATAACCAACCTTCTGCATCCTCCAGCTGTTCAGTGTTGCAGAATTATTTTTAAAAATCTTTACTGAGAGATTTCAGAGCAAGACAAAAAATTGCTTGCGTTTCTATCTGGCATATTATGCCATTTTAGCCACTGAAGAAAACAATACATGTAATATCATGTTCTACTATTGAAAAAAATATCAAATTTGACCTGAAGGCTGGCAGTATTTAGTATCTTAGCTGTATAACAAATATTTCGAATGAGGACTCCACCTACTATGTCAGTTGGATTTTACTTGGTCTGGAGAAGAAAGGTCACAGGAAGGTTTAGTTTGAAAAGTTTTTTTACCAGCACTTGAACAGTCTTTGTCCAAATCAGTGGAGGATTAGTGATATTATTTCATAATTGAGTGCACTGTAAATCAGTTCATGGATAATTAAATTAATGGAAAGCCATATGCAATTTAGAGGCAACTGAGTAGCTTAGAATGGCATGGCACTAATCTCTGGGAATCCTAGTTGACACTTTGATTCATTCAAGCAATGATACAACAGTCATATGGATCCGAAAATTAGGTTGCAGCATTAGCATTCTAAGGTGTTTATTATTTGTATAATGCACACATTATGAAGTTTGTAGTTACTTCCAGGTGTGGGAAATTGCTGTCCTAACAGTTGGGTAGGTACCAACTGCCCACAAATGAAGATCATTTGCAAGGGTTATTGCTGACGGTGGCTTCAGGACTACATTTATCATTGACTAATGGTAAATGTTATTGCCATTGCAGCAACTTGGAGCACTCAGTAGACTATGTGCAAGTCAAAGAAGCAAGCTGCTGCCTGCAGTATAATTTCTTTCATGGAAGAATGTTGAATTCTGAAGTGGTGCAGACATCTGTGAATTTCTAATAATGAATGGTATTTCTGTATCTAATTAACCTATAGGATTTTACTGAAGAATGTTGGAATTCTGGTGCCTTTCTCAAGAAGTCTTTAGTGAAAGTTTATAATGACAGTATGACTTATTCTGCAATGGCTCCCAACATTTCTAATCTTTTGATAAATTGCTGTCACTAATTCAGAAAAGCATCCTTGATATCAATTAAATCAAACTTGACTTCAGAGGAGGTGGTGTAGTGGTAATGTCATTATTAACCCTAGGTTAATATTCTGAGGAGTATGGATTTGAATCCCTAAATGGTGAAAATGAATTCAATAAAAATTAGAATAAAATAAAAGTTTAATGATCAGGGAACTACTTTTGATTGTTGCAAAAACTCATTTTAGTGAACCATGGGTTCACTAATGAATCAAGGCCACTACTAAATGCCCTTTGGGGAAGGAAATCTGCCATTCTTACCTGGTCTGCCCATCATGTGACTCCAAACCCAAAAGCAATTTTGTTGACTCTTAAGTGCCCTTTGGGCAATTAGGAATGGTAATAAATTCTGGCCCAGCCAGTGATGCTCATACTGTATTCTGTGAACAAATAAAGGTTGAGTTTCATGCTCAACTGGACGTTGATTTTGGAATGAGTCTTTTTACATCTTATATCTGTATAAAGTGAGAAGGTAAAACCTGATCTTGGACAGAGTTAGTACTAATGGGAGTTTGTGCTTATGCTACTCTTTTTTTTTTCTTTTAAACAGTTCAATTAGTTAGATGTATAACAGCAAATGAAATTTATAACTGCAACACATGAGTAACCGTACGTCCTCAATTTATATAGGGAGTACATTTGTACTCCTCATTAGGACATTCTGTTTCTGGAGCAAGGAATTCTTGAATTCAGCAGAATTAGTCATGCTGTATATCAGAGGAGATTGTGGTTATTAGATGAACTAAAGAGAATAAGAAATCTGGGACAAAGTTGAACAATAAGGATTGGGGGGGTGACCTTGTAGAGATTTATAAAATCATGAGGGGCATGATTAGAGTGAATAGCCAAGGTCTTTTCCCCAGGGTGGGGGAGTCCAAAACTAGAGGACATAGGCTTAAGGTGAGAGGGGAAAGATTTAAAAGGGGCCTAAGGGGCAACTTTTTTACGCAGAGAGTGGTGCGTTTATGGAATGAGCTGCCAAAGGAAGTGGCCGAGGCTGGTACAATTACAGCTTTTGAAAGGCATGGATGGGTATATGAATAGGAATGGTTTAGAGGGATGTGCGCCAAATGCTGGCAAATGGGAATAGATCAGATTGAGCTGTCTGGTCAACATGGACGAGTTGGACCAAAGGGTCTGTTTTCATGCTGTATGACTATATGAAGCTGTATGTTACAAATCAATTGAATGGTAGTACAAGTTCAAGAAGTTAATCAATGTCACTGTTCAGTCAAACAGAAGAATCTTCATTCAGATTCATCTAAACCAGGAAGTATTTAAAAATTGCATGTACATACATAGAAAGTACATGAGAGGCAAAGAAAGATGTTACTCATTCAGGCACAGTAAAGGCAACACATCAAGTATCCTTCTTGATGCTGCTGATGTTCCCTTCATTATTGAATCTCCTACAAATGCCACATTATGCTTCCCCTCTTCGGTCCACCATCAGCTACAAGGTGCTGTGGTTCAGCTTTTTCTTGTCCCCACACTAGGCTTTATCCTTGTCATCATAAATACATTGTGCCAGTTGTTTAGAATCATTTGTGATGAATCCTTTTTTCTCTAGCTCACCAAATTCTGCATATAGTAAAGACTATTGGTTGTACCAATTTTATTCTGAACTTGCATCTCGAGGTGTTATCTAGAGCAAACTGCCCAGGTACTGCTGCCCCTCTCATTTATCCATCAGTATTTCCAGTTTGCATTTAAATGACCACTGAATTGGAGAGATTTGAATGGAAGCATTGACTGACTGCAGATGTGTTCACTTGGGACAATCTCACTGTCCACAAACTCTCACAAAGCTGCAGCTTAGACACATAACCTGCTCTGTTATATCCTAAAATAAAACAAAGAACTGCAGATGCCGGAGGTCTGAAACAAAAAAACAAATTGTTGGAGAAACTCACCAGGTCTGGCAGCAACTGTGGGAAGAAAGCAGAGTTAATGTGTTGAGTCTGATGACGAGCTCCAGACCTCCTGATTTTCTCCAGAGGTTTCTGTTTTCGTTTCTGTCATATCATAGTCTAGGTTATTTTATGTTGTTTTATCTATTTCTAATTTCAAGTATTTTTAGTATTATATGTATGAACTTGCACTAAACATTCAACAGAACTTTGAAGTCCATATTGCCTCAAGCTTACATAGGCCGGTACAACAATTTAGAGGTTAAAAGCAGCATCTCTTTCCTCCACGATAATGAAAACCCAATCTCATCAAATTCTTGATTTCTGCAGTATTTAGGCTGTGTTCTTTTCATAACGCCACTGAGAGCAGGTACTGCTTGCTTAGCAAGCTACTATGTCTTTTTCAACTGAAGCAGAAAAGACTAAAAGGAGATTTAAATTGTAAAGGCTTTTGATGAAATGAAGAGGGAAACATTACTTTCTCTGGTAATGAATGGTATTAGAGACATAGAGATGTGCAGCACGGAAACAGACCCTTCAGTCCAACTTGTCCATGCGGACCAGATATCCCAATCTAATCTAGTCCCATTTGCCAGCACTTGGCCCATATCCCTCTAAACCCTTCCTATTCATAAACCCATCCACATGCCTTTTAAATGTTGTAATTGTATCAGCCTCCTCCACTTCCTTTGGCAATCTGTTCCGTACACGCACCACTCCCTGCGTTTAAAAAAAGTTGTCCCTTGGGTCCCTTTTAAATCTTTCCCCTTTCACCTTATGCCTGTACCCTCTAGTTTTGGACTCCTCACCCCTCACCCTGGGGAACACATCTTGACTATTTTCCCCATTCCATGCCCTTCATGATTTTATCAAGTCACTCTTCCATATGTGCGAAACCTCTGAGTAGCTGTGCACCCACACAAACTCAGAGAAACAAACTCGGATTGCCGGAAAGATTCAACAGGTCTGGCAGCGTATGTGGAGAAAAAACAGTTGGCGTTTCTGGTCCAGTGACCCTTCTTCAGAACTTAGCTTTGGTGGTATTGATTTAAAATAGTTATTGCAGATAACAATAACAGTTAGGAGATCATTCTTTACAGGGCAATTTGTTGGACCTTAGAGATCTCTGGCACAAAGAAAGTCTGAGGCATTCACTGTTGCCCTCTTTTTAGAAAAGTAGATAAACATGGGGAAAGGCCAGGGCTGTGAAATAAGTCCTTTTTTTTTTTAAAAACAGTTCAGCCACAGACGAGCACAAACGTGATGGATTTTGTGACCTCCCTCTTTGCTGTAGACACCTGTGTCTCTGGACAAGTAAGGCACTATTATAAAGTATATAGGTCCTTGAAGACCAGAGTCCAGAACCGAGTCACAGTCTAAAGATGTGGAGTAGGCCATTCAGGACTCGTGGAGAAAGTGAGGACTGCAAATGCTGGAGATCAGAGCTGAAAATGTGTTGCTGGAAAAGCGCAGCAGGTCAGGCAGCATCCAAGGAGCAGGAAGAAGGGCTCATGCCCAAAACATCAATTCTCCTGCTCCTTGGATGCTGCCTGACCTGCTGTGCTTTTCCAGCAACACATTTTCAGCATTCAGGCCTCATGACAAATCGCTGCACCCAGAGAGTGGTGAGCACATGGAAGTCTGCCACAGAAAGCGGTTGAGACCAAGCCATTGAATGTTTTCAAGAAGGAGTTAGATATAATTATTTGGGGCTAAAGGGAACAAAAGGTATAGGGAGAAATTTGGAACAGGGTACTGAGTTGGATGATCAGCCATGACAATATTGAATGGCAAACAGGCTTAAAGGGCCAAACAGCCTACACCTCTTTTGTGTTTCTGTGTTAATTCCAGAATTAGCGTCGCTGTAGGCACAACCTCTGATATCTGCATGACTCCTCTTTGGAGTTTGAAATAACACAGATATTCTGAGTTTGTGCAAGATCTAATTTTGTAAATAGATGATAAGAAAGCCCAAGGTAAATGTCGCCAACTGTGTTACCAAGAACTTAGACCTAATATAACTTAGAACACTAGAAATACAAGAGAGGCTATGAAGAATTCTAGGAGGTTTCAGATTTTAATAATCTAAGATGTGGAAGTTGTAGCAAACCAGGAATAGAGGAACAAAGAAAATTGGAGAAATGTACAAAAAGCTGGATTTTGAGCAGTGCAAAGACTTCACCGATTTGTAGGACTGGAAAGATCACAGAGAAGAGTTAGGCTCGCTGACTTGTAACTGTTGACCATTTTTCCATTTCTTGGAACAAGATGTACAGAGCATACGTTGTTTCCTTTTAAATTGAGGGTCATTCAGAAGATTAGAGTTGAAAATGTTACTAGTTCTGTAAAAATGCTGGTCAAGAATAAATTGAAACGACAGCATTTCTATCCCTGAGAATGAAAAGTAGCACCGAGTTAGGTGCTTTGTCTCATTACACTTCAATCTCGGCAACCTTCCATCTTGTGGGACGTAACGTAAGAATTAAGAATAGGAGTAAGTCCTTCAGCCTATTACACCTACCTCTCATTTTCCCATATTAAACTCCATCTGTCAGGTTTTGCCTACTCACTCAACATATTTATATCCCTTTGCAGATTCCTTATGTCCCGATCATCAATATGCCCTCACTTATTTTTGTGTCATCAGCAAAGTTGGATACATTCCACTCTGCTTCCTCCTCCAAGCCATTAATATAAATTGTAAATAATTAGGGGCGTAGGGCTGATCCTTGTTACACTTCACTAGTTAATCTTTCCAACCTGAAAAAGACTCCTTAATCCTGTCACTTATGTTAACTGATTCTCAGTCCATAAAGTTTACCCCCAATTCTGTGATCTCCAAGCTTGTGTAATAACCCTTTAAGTGGTACTCTACTAAAAGTCTCCTGGAAATCCACAATTTATCTACCTCTTCCGCTTCAACAACTCTGCTTGTTATATCCTCAAAAAAACTCTAGCACGTTTGTTCAAATATGATTTCACATGTATATCCCTTTCACAACACCAGGCAGAGTTGGCTGGCATGGATTGGGAATGAAATTAAACAGAAAAGGTGATTGAGAAACAATGGCAAATGTTTAAGAAAATAATCCATGACTCGCAGCAAAAATGTGTGTTGGTGTGGAAGGAAGATTCTAGAAATGGGATAAACCCACCGTGGTTAGTTGGCAAGTTCAGGATAGTGACAAGTTGTTAAAAAGTGCATCAAAGGTTAATGGTAAACTAGCTGATTGGACAAGCTTTAGTGATCAGAAAGGAATAATGAAGGGAAAAAATAAACTGAGCGCAAACTATCAAGTAATATAAAAACAAACTACAAGAGATGCTTTAAATAAACCAAAAGGAAGAGAGACCAAAGTAAACAGGGGCACCTCTGTAAATGAGACTGGGGAAATAAAATGGAGGGAGAGTGCAGAAGTAAACAAAGTAACTCACCAGAGGGGGAAAAAAGTACCAGTCAAAATAGTGGGGATAAAGTTCTATAAGTCCTCTGGACCTGAAGGTTGCATTCGAGCATTTTAAAGGAAATGGCCCCAAGATATTGAATGTACTAATAATAATCTTCCAAGAATCTTAAGTTCTGAAAAAGTCCCAGCGGGTGGAAAAACTGCCAATACGATATCTTTATTCAAAAAGGGAGGAATCTGTCAGCCAGTTAGCTAGACATCAGTCGTTAGGAAAATGTATATTATAAAGATGTAATAGCATTTAGAAATGCATCATAAAATCAGTCAGAGTCAAATCATGCCTGACAACTGTATTAGAGGTCTTTGAGGAAGATACAAGTAGAATAGACGATGGGGAATGAGCAGGTGTAATATATTTGAATTTCCAAAAGATGCTTGCTAAGGTTTTGTACATGAGACTGCTTAATAAATTCAAAGCCATTGAGTTGGGGATAATATATTAGCCCCAGTAGTGAATATGTTAACTAATGGAAGTCTGTGTCTGAGATAAGGGAGACCTTTTCAGACTTGCAATCGATAATTAGTGGAGTGCCATGGGGAACAGTGCTGGGACTACAATTACTTACAATATATGTTAATGACTTGGATGGGACAGGTGAGTGTACTGTTGCCAAGTTTGCAGACAAAAATAGATGGGAAGTCAAGTAGCGAGGATGTCTGAGCATCTATAGGAGGACATAGATTAAATGAGTGAGCAAACCTTGCAGATGAGAATTAATGTGGGAAAACAAAATTATGCACTTTGGCCAGAAGAGTTGAAGAGCTAAATATTAAATGAAGAAAACCTTAAAGTTACAGCACAGGGTGATTTTTTGGGGTCCTTGTGCATGAATCACAAATAAGTTAGCATACAAGTTCAGCACATAACCTAGTAAACCTTCTCTAGAATACCTCCAAAAGTTGGTACAGGTACACAATCCTTTGTCTGAAATCCTTGGAGCCAGTTGTTTTTCAGAGTTCAGAATATTTTGGTTTTCAGAACAAATGACATTTTCACAGTGAAATAAAAAAAATCTAACAGTAGACGCACGTGTGAATAGTACGAGTGCAGAGACACAGTTGTCACCTGCCAGTGCTGGGCCACACCGCCACGTCACATCTGAGTGATGTGGTTCAAGTGAGTGTGGAGCTGGGTCACCTGTTCGCGCGCCAAAATAGTGCTCGACACTCCACGCTCCACAAAATTTCGGAGCTATCCGCTTTTTAGAATTTCAGATTAAGGATTGTTTACCTGTGTATGTTTTCATAAATAGAAGCAAAAACAATTTGTGGTCTGACAGGATTTAGCTTTAGCAAGACCACCTTATTTTTATCCTCCATTCCCTTTGAAATAAAGGTCAACAGTCCAAATGCCTTCCCTTTGACCCCACTATGAATCTCAAGATGTCCAGATGTTATCCTATCATATCTGACCTTGCCTATCATGTTGTTGTGGAAAGAGATCACACTGAGCAACTTTGGAAGACAGCTATTTTTCTGCCGAGTTTAAATATGCTGGCTCGGCTCATATTGTTGTATGCCATACTGAGAGCAGTTAGGGCAATATTTTGTGGTCCCAGCATTTCTCTTGTGGCTGCCAGACTGAGAAAATCATATCAGTTTTAGATCTTCCAGTTCTGATGCCACACTGAGATTCAATAAGATCATTAGTACTCATTAACTATGCCATCATGTAGTCAAAAAGTGTGGTGATAGAAAAGCACAGCAGGTCAGGCAGCATCTGAGGAGCAGGCGAGTTGACATTTCAGGCATAAGCCATTCATCAGGAATGCTATCATGTACCATAGTCATTTGGTACATTCCAGGAAGTAGTTGCCTGTGGAAATATGACTATATATTGACACAAATATGAGTTACTCACTCAGATGGGAAGAGGGTTAGAAATTACCTTGTATTGTATAACTGCTTTGTTTATTATTAAATAGAATGTTGAATTTTGATTCTTTTTTGCTTCTTGTACTTTTCTCATTTGTCACTTGTTCTGTGTTATTGTAGGGAAGTAGTCGACTCTATGGTCCAGCATTTTAAAGTTCAGATTTTCGGAGAAAGAAGACCTGTCTATGATGGGAAAAGGAGTCTCTACACTGCAGATCCCATTCCCGTCAGCACCACTGGAGTAAGTGCTGCTCAAATTTATTTAAATAAATTTATTGCCTGTTCTGCAGTATATACAACGGATAGGTTAATTACTACTAGACATAAAGTCGAATGCATGTAATTATTGTACTTATTTTAACTGGGAATCTTAATTTGTGTCAGAAAAGGAATTCTTATAAAAGTTTCAAGTTTCAAAAGTGCTCTGGTGGCTGAAAGTCTGCTTGTGAGCACTTAGCTATTTTATGGACTTTGGTTTATCCTTTCTTTTCAGTTTCTTAGTGACACTAGTAAGCAAATTTATTAATTCAAAAGAAGACTTATTTAAATAAGATGGGTTTAATGGTTAAGTTATGAAATTAACAATATGGTTGCTAAACAATTGGTGCCTTTTTTCATTCATCAGTTCTGGTAAATCATTCCACATTGAGTGCCATTTTCAAATTTGCTTTAATGGTGGATGATCTTGAATTTGTCTAGCATGTAAAATGGTCATCCTAAGATTATAGTGTTTTGCATGCTTTGCCCTTTTAAATTCTACCTCTCTATGCTAGATTTTCTTTGGGACTTGCACTCAGAACGACACTTTCCTTTGAATATTTAGGTCATGTCTCACATTTAGCTATTCTGCATAGCAGTCAGGAACAAGAAATATGCCTTTTGCCCACGAACTAAACAGAGAAAGTTCCTAATGATACAAACAGCTTTGATTGCCAGAAATCAGTGCTGCTGTCCCATCACTAGCAGAATAGCGACCATCCACGAAACAGTGGTACAAACTTGAATGGGACAGTGAATGGGTGATAAGTGTCCACCTAAACTGAAAATGCCAAACCCCATGCTACTGGCACCAATCTAATCCACACCCTAACTGTCTAACCAGCCCCTGAGAGTTCAGGTTGCTTTGGTAATAAATTATTTTACATGCATATTGTAGCGTGGAGCTTTGCATTATAATAATAGAGACACCAATTTATTTCCTTTTGTTATTCACTTGTGGCGTGTGGGCACTTCTGGCTGGACCATCATTTATACCCTATCACTAGACACCCTTGATGGTGGTACTCTGTCGTTTTGAACCATTGCTGTAGGTAGATCAAGATGCCATTATGGAAGGATCCATTTTGACCCAGCGAAACTGGAAGAACAGCAGTATATTTTCCAAGTCAGGATGGTGAATGGTTTGGAGGTTGGTGGTTTTGGTCTGACAAGGGATTCCCCCCGCCCCACCTTCTTGCCCCCCCCTTGCCATTGACTGGTTTTGGAAGTATTTACAGATTGCTACTCAAACTGTCTAACCACATTATGAATGCATAATGGGACTTGAACCAGAAACTTCACATCAAAAACAGGGACACTACCACTTCACAAGACCATCTTATTCTTCAGTTACAAAGCTGAAAATATTACTTCAAGTTTCTCCCTCATTCAAGAGGCTACCAGTTAATCTATATCCAACAACCTGCTCTGCAAACATTCTAACAACTATTACAAGTTCCACTACAATAGTCTAAACAATCCATAATTTTTTTCTCTTTCAACGTAAAAACATAGCGATAAAGTTCCCTCAATTATCAATGTTCCTTTTAAAATTCAGACATTTGCTTCAGTGCACAGTCCCATTTTAAAAAAAAAAATAACTGCATGTTATTTATTACAGGAAAAAGGCCTACACACTTGTACCTCTTATTTTGCTGCTCCTCACACAGTTTGTGGGAAAATTGGTATCAATGTATTACTTTAAATTCCAAATGTATAATTTATTCATGAAATAGCTGTAAATCCTTGAAATTCTGTTTTAAAAACATGGGAGGAAAATGAGGTTTGGGTTATCATTTGGCCCTTCTGTTTCTCGTGTGCGTGCTGCTCCCTACAATCCTATCTGAAAGCATAGAACTTGCTTTCACATGTATGCTGACTATGCCCAGTGCTATCTTTATAACTGTTATCTCAACACATCCACAATCTCTAAATTATCGGATGCTTGTCTGATATCCTATACTGGATGTGCAGAAATTTCATTCAGTTCAATACTGGAAATTGTTTTCTGTCTTCTAATCCAGAATCCACTCACTAGCTACTGACGCCATCTTTCTCCCTCCCAATAATCTTCAGACTAAACAGTCCTTCCACAAATTTGGAATTACAATTGACATCCAAAGATGAATTTCTGACTTCATTCACTCCACCAGTAAGACTGGCTGTTACTACCTCCATAACATGGACTAATTTTGCCCCTGTCTTGGCTGATCTGCTACTGAAACCCTCGTGTATTTGGTTGACTGAACTATTCCATGGCTGGCCTGACATATTTTACCCTTTATTATTGTTAACGTATTTTTCTAATTAACCGATTCAGAAATGTTATACACACTTGTGGAGCAGATGGAATTTGAACCCGGCCTCCCAGTCCAGAGATATGGGCACTACAACTGCCCCATGAGAGAACCCCTTATTCTTCCCTCTAAAACTTTGAAGTCATCCAAAGGAGTTGCCCGTACCTTAATTCACACCAAATCTTTCATATGAATCAAGTGTTTTTTGATCTACCTTGGCCCCTTGATTAGGCTAACACTTCATTTTAAAACCTTTGTTCATATTTTGTTCAATCTCTCCAGGGTTTCATTGTCTCTAGCCACATCCTTCTGAGATATTTGCACTGCTCTGATTCTGAATTCTTGAGCATTCCCAACATAACTTGTTCACTTCTTCTGCACTTCTTGTTGTCTAGGCCCTAAGCTCTAGAATGCCATCTGCTCTTACCTTTTTACCTGGGTAACTTCTTAAAGCCTATTTCTTAACCAAGCTTTTGGTGTCATCTGACCTAATGTTTCTTTCAGCAGCTTGGAGTCATATTTGTTTAAAATTTTCTTTCAAGCACTTTGGGACATTTTAATGCTTAAAAGCTCCAAAACCGTGTTCAAGTTCATTGCATTTTTACTTGAATCTGGATTAACTGTCAGGGATGTTAACAAGTGCTCAGCTCTAATTACACCCACTGACTCCTGTTGGCACAAAAAGTCAACTATTACAAATGTGGTTCTCAAGCCTTCAGCTTTTAATTGCTACTGAACATTTTAGAAGTACAAAATTAAAATTGTTTTCAATTTCTTTCTTTTTCCCCTTATAACCCTATCATTCTCTCTTTATGTTCCATACTTGATTTGGTATTGTATTTATCCAGGCCTGATATGCACTTCACATGTGTGCTGTTCATTTCACAAACTTCAATCTGGTTAAGGAGGTACACAATGATTGCCTTATTCAGTCAGGCATCAGATGCTATTTTTCTTGCATTGCACCATTACTAATATTTCAAGCAACTTAACATCCCCTGCTTTTAGAATTTGAATATATAGGGGCTAGTCTTAAAAAAAAGTTAACATGACACAAAATTAATGTTAAACTATTTTCCATTCCCTAGTGGAGTTATAGACAGGATCACCATATAATCCACGTCCTCACTGCATTTAATTTATTCCTTGTTGTTCAGCACAGACTTACCTGTGAAATAGCTTTGAATAAATGAAGGTTTAGCACTCTTCTTGTACACTTGTTCACTTCCCTACCTGTTTTATTATTTTTGTGAATTTTACAGTGATAAGTACTCCCAGGTCACCTATAGCACACATAGCACAATATGTTTTTGTCCCCATTTGAGTAGAATATCTCTACTACACAATATAATTTTTCCTAACACATGAAGTTCACTGTGTAGTATCTAAGAGACCCACAGAACACTTGTACTCAAGTTGGTCCTAGTTGGCTCTGTAATTAGATTAGCTAGTTACAGTGTGGAAACAGGCCCTTCTGAAGAGCAACCCACCCAGACCCACTCCCCTACACCTAACACTATGGGCAATTTTAGCATGGCCAATTCACCTAACCTGCACATCTTTGGACTGAGAGAAAACCGGAGCACCCGGAAGAAACCCACACAGACACTGGGAGAATGTGCAAACTCCACACAGACAGTTGCCCGAGGTGGGAATTGAACCCGGGTCTCTAGCGCTGTGAAGCAGCAGTGCTAACCACTGTGCCACCGTGCCACCTACAGTTCCTCTCATTGCTCCCACATCATTCCCATTATTTCTCCAGCAAGATCACCTTACAGATGGACTTCCCTCACTGTTCTTTTTCTCAATCAACATCCCACTGCCACTAATAATTGGCAACCTCGTTACAATACCCAGTGAGATTCATCCACTCTGAATCTCCCTTGGTTCTTTAAACTATAAATGTTCCTTTGTCGTCTTTACAAATGGAAGTTGCCAGAAATGTATCTGCTTTACAACTCTTCTAAACATGCATCAATCTTAGTTATAGCTTGTGTTCTTTTTTTCTACATGATCTCTATTTGACTAAAGCAAGACCAGCGGTACTCCTTTTATGGTCATGTGTAAGAACTTGACTCTTGAGTTTCTGTAAGTTTCAATCTGGGCCTCTGTCTCCATGGAAACTAAATCACATGGGCCTGTTTCTGAATGCAGTTCAGCATGATTTCAGCATCACCCATTCTTGGACATTGTCATTTACTTCTAAAGAAATGTTTTAGTAGTCTCCTGAAGTCGTGCATTTGGAACAGCATGCTCCAGAGGCCATCACAAGATCAATCCACCGACCAATCAAAAGTGCAGATTGAAAACTTGCATACTGTTGTTATCATAAATTGTTACAGATTTTGTGCTGTTGAGTGACATCAATTGAGATTGATCCAATCCATTTTCATGTAAAATCTCTTCCAACCAGCAAAATAGACTATACCTTTCCTCCCACTGTTTGGACTGTATTTGAGCTCAGATCTCAAGAATGAGATGTCATTTCAATAACCAATTGCTATAGAGGCCCTTGTATTTTTGACTAATTTTCTGTTTGTAAATATTTAGCAGTAAACTTATCTTTATGTACTTAGCTAAAGAAATTTAAGTCACAGGTTGTCTTAAAACATTTATTTTTGCAGGTGGATTTGGAGGTGACGTTACCAGGAGAAGGGAAGGACCGAATTTTCAGGGTGTCGATTAAATTTGTTTCAAGAGTGAGCTGGCATTTGCTGCATGAAGTTCTGACAGGCCGCAGCATGCCAGAGCTGCTGCCTGGGTTAGACCTGGACAAACCACTCAGCACAAATCCTGTACATGCTGTCGATGTTGTCCTCCGACACCTCCCTTCCATGAAGTAAGTATCAACTTGAATTTTTTACTAAATTCTTGATTTTTTTTATTGTTGTTTTCAGTTTCTCAATCCACCGTGCGCGCGCGCGCACGCGCACACACACACACACACACACACACACACACAATTATTTTTTATTGGAGTTATTAGTCTTTTAGTTTCCCCTGTGCCTTTGTATGTCTCTGTGTATCCTAAAAAGATAGATAGCTAGTGAATAACGTCTTCCTCCATTTCTGCCAGGGTTGCACTATAAGCAATCGGAGCCATACATATATGCATATATATCTAGAGAATAGTCATATAGGGAAGCATATGTCCAAACTAAGTTCTATCATTGGTAATTTATGTTGGTAATTAAAACCTTTCCTCCACTTTGTTGTCCTATTACAAAATGGGCTACCACATTACCAGGTAATATATCTTGACAATAGACAATAGGTGCAGGAGTAGGCCATTCAGCCCTTCGAGCCTGCACCGCCATTCAATATAATCATGGCTGATCATTCCTAATCAGTATCCTGTTCCTGCCTTATCTCCATAACCCTTGATTCCACTATCTTTGAGAGCTCTATCCAACTCCTTCTTAAATGAATCCAGAGAGTGGGCCTCCACTGCCCCCTGTGGCAGAGCATTCCACACAGCCACCACTCTCTGGGTGAAGAAGTTTCTCCTGAGCTCTGTCCTAAATGGTCTACCCCGTATTTTTAAGCTGTTTCCTACTGCCAGAGTGTCAAATCCTTTCATATTCTTATACGTCTCAATCAGATCCCCTCTCAATCTTCGAAACTCAAGGGTATACAAGCCCAGTCGCTTCAGTCTTTCAGTGTAAGGTAATCCTGCCATTCCAGGAATTGACCTCGTGAAGTCTCAATCAATCCCCTCTCAATCTTCGAAACTCAAGGGTATACAAGCCCAGTCGCTTCAGTCTTTCAGTGTAAGGTAATCCTGCCATTCCAGGAATTGACCTCGTGAACCTACGCTGAACTCCCTCAATAGCCTGAATGTCTTTTCTCAAATTTGGAGACCAGAACTGCACACAGTACTCCAGATGTGGTCTCACCAGGGCCCTGTACAGCTGCAGAAGCACCTCTTTGCTTCTATACTCAATTCCTCTTGTTATGAAGGCCACCATGCTGTTAGCCTTCTTCACTACCTGCTGTACCTGCATGCTTGCTTTCATTGACTGGTGTACAAGAACACCCAGATCTCTCTGTACTGTCCCTTTACATAAATTGATTCCATTTAGGTAGTAATCTGCCTTCCTGTTCTTGCTACCATAGTGGATAACTATACATTTATCCACATTAAACTGCATCTGCCATGCACCTGCCCACTCACCTAACTTGTCCAGGTCACCCTGTAATCTCCCAACATCCTCATCACATTTCACCCTGCCACCCAGCTTAGTATCATCAGCAAATTTGCTAATGTTATTACTAATACCATCTTCTATATCATTAACATATATTGTAAAAAGCAGCGGTCCCAGCACGGATCCCTGCGGTACCCCACTGGTCACTGCCTGCCATTCCGAAATCGAGCCATTTATCACTACCCTTTGTTTCCTATTAGCCAACCAATTCTCAATCCAATCTAGTACTTTGCCCCCAATACCATGCGCCCTAATTTTACTCACTAACCTCCTGTAT
>NC_057736.1:26566396-26569448 GCF_004010195.1 Chiloscyllium plagiosum
TGGGATCTTTCTTTCTTTTAGGAATGAACTGATCCTGCAACTTTTGCATTATGCATATAAATATCCGCCATTGTTCCTCCACGGTCATCCCTGCTAAGGTATTGCACCATTGAACTTTGGCCCGCTCCTCCCTCATAGCTCCATAGTTCCCTTTATTCAACAGAAATACTGTCACTTCCGGCTGTACCCTCTCCCTGTCAAATTGCAGATTGAAGCTTATTGTATTATGGTCACTACTTTCCAATGGCTCCTTCACTTCTAGGTCTCTGACCAATTCTGGTTCGTTACACAATACCAGATCCAGAATTGCCTTCTCTCTGGTCGGCTCCAGCACCAGCTGCTCTAGGAATCCATCTCTGAGGCACTCCACACAGTCTCTTTCTTGTGGCCCAATACCATCTTGATTCTCCCAGTCTACCTGCATGTTCAAATCCCCCATAACAACTGTAGTGACATCTTTGCGACAGGCCAATTTCAGCTCCTGATTTAACTTACATCCGACATCCAGACTACTGTTTGGGGGCCTGTAGATGACTCCCAAGAGGGTCTTTTTACCCTTGGTATTTCGAAGCTCTATCCACACTGACTCTACATCTCCTGACTCTAGGTTAAACAATAATTCTCATACATCTTGAGATATTGTGCATTTACATCAACATTGCTATTTGAGACCTTGGTCAGATACGACAAAAACATTCCAGAGTTATTTTGTGAAAACCAGACCTGGAAAATCTGAGAGGGTCCTTCATATTTCCCACGTTAACTTTTGTTAATGCCCCATAGAATTATAGAAGATGATCAGAAGAATCTCCTAGAATTTTGGAACCCAGCTCATGTAGCAGATATACTTTTGGCAACATCCATTGTGAATTTAGCTCTTTCTGCATTTTCCCAGCTGTCTGATCAAAAAGAATAGTGTAGTCTGTGAAGATGAAGAATCTCAAGTAGAAATGAAAATGCATTACTGAATTTTAGTTAAAGGACTGTGAATGATTTACATTTTTTCATTTTGCAACCTTTTCCATTGTCATCAGTCAGGTAAGTTTTAGTTGAGTCATTGTTTACACTTGTCAAGGTGCCATCCAGATTAGATATTATGCACTTCATATAGAAATTACTTTTTACTGTACTTCAGCCTTCAATGAATCCCTCACTGGATCAATTTGAATATGTAAACTTCGAACGTATTGTTATGATGGACTTTGAAATAAATTGGCAATCTAAACTGGCTCACAGTTCTTTTGCTATCACATTCTGGATCCCTAAGAACTAGATTAAGTTGTGGGAACTTGAGGGACTTCAGAATCAATACAAAGAAAACTGAATTCCCTCAGCACGAGTTAGATTGCACCTGCCATACATTATTCTTTCCATTTTGGTTGAATCTGTTGAAGGCAGTTAGGGTTTAACTTGACAGCTTCCTTTTACTATTATACACTATTTTGTGGCTGTTGACTTCGACTAGAAAACAAATTGGCAACATATCAAAAATTCTGTTTTACACATTTGAAGGAGTAGGTTGCTTGAGCAAACAGCTTTGCGAGAAACCTCAACTTTATAACATTATCCACAATAACCGAGCAATATGTGAAAGTAAATTTTTAAAAAACCATAGTCTTACCAGACCATAGGGTTGCTCTCTCAGCAGAGAGAAACATCTGGTAGTGGTTTAACTGAAAGATCACCCCACATCAGGGAGAAGTTGAAAAAGAATGTCCTTTGTGGTAGCCTCAGCCGGTACGGGAATTAAACCCGCGCTATTGGTTTCACTCTGTATCGCAAACTGGCTGTCCAGCCAACTACGCTAACTGCTCCTTTTGTGAAGAATGTCACTTCAAAGAATCGATGTCTGGCTGAGATGTTCTTCAGAGGGTCGGTGCAGACCCAATGGGCTGAATGGCTTCTATCTGCATCATAGAAATTCTAATTCTTTCATGTTTGCTATCATTAAACATTTAAATAAACTCCTGAGAGTGTTTGTGAAATTTAAAATAGCAAGCGTTGGTTGTTAATTTGCAGAAATACTTACAATGCTCAGAGTTATATGTATTCTCAAAGTTGTTTGATATCATAATCAAATTTGACGAGCATCATTTCAGTATTTATACTATTCCTGTAACTTGATATGTTTTAAAATCTAATTTCAATTTAATTATATAATTGAGTTCTATATCAACATTTAAAATTTATGTAATATTGTCTTTATGAAAGAACATAAATTGTGACCAAATGGAGATTGAATTGTGCCATTTATTGGTGCAGAATACAAATTTTACATATGATATTTGGTTCAAATTCATTTTAGACTAAAGAATTACATGGCTCCTTGCTGTTAAGATTCAGTTATGGTTTGAAAACTGCCCTACTTTGTCTTTGAATGGAGGCAAGATGAGGGGAGATTGTGGCGTAGTGGTAATGTCACTGGACTAGTAATCCAGACCCCCAGGCTAATCCTCTGGGGATATTGGTTTGAATCCCACCAAAACAGCAGTGACAACTATTAGAATTTTGATTTGATGAAGAAGTTTGGGTTATAAAGGTAGTCTGAAGTAATGGTGTCAATCACAACTGTCATTAGAAAACCCATGCAGTTCACTACTTTGTTTTAGGGGTTGTTACCTGCTGTCCTTAACTGATCTGCAATCTGACTTCCAACTCACAACTTGAGCAACCCCAATATGGTTGACTTTTAAATGCTTGAGCTGAAAATGTGTTGCTGGAAAAGCGCAGCAGGTCAGGCAGCATCCCGGGAACAGGAGAATCGACGTTTCGGGCATAAGCCCTTCTTCAGGAATGAGGAAAGTTTGTCCAGCAGGCTAAGATAAAAGGTAGAGAGGAGGGACTTCCCAGTACCCTTCCACTGACACCTTCCTTCGACTGACTGAACTGGTCCTCACCCTGAACAACTTCTCTTTCCAATCCTCCCACTTCCTCCAAACGAAAGGAGTAGCCATCGGCACCCGCATGGGCCCCAGCTATGCCTGCCTCTTCGTAGGATATGTAGAACAGTCCATCTTCCGCAACTACACTGGCCCCACCCCCCACCTTTTCC
>NC_057736.1:26570334-26644254 GCF_004010195.1 Chiloscyllium plagiosum
AACTCAGCACCGCCTTCCTAACCTGCAATCTTCTTCCCGACCTCTCCGCCCCCACCCCCGTCTGACCTATCACCCTCACCTTGACCTCTTTCCACCTATCACATTTCCGACGCCCCTCCCCCAAGTCCCTCCTCCCTACCTTTTATCTTAGCCTGCTGGACAAACCTTCCTCATTCCTGAAGAAGGGCTTATGCCCAAAACGTCAATTCTCCTGTTCCCTGGATGCTGCCTGACCTGCTGCGCTTTTCCAGCAACACATTTTCAGCTCTGATCTCCAGCATCTGCAGTCCTCACTTTCTCCTCTTAAATGCTTGACTCTTAGATGCCATTTGAAATGTCCTAGCAAGTCACTCTAGGGCAAATAGGGATGGGTGACAAACACTCATCACATGAAAGAATAAAGAAGATGAAGAAATGCAGCTAGTGTGGGAAACAAAAATTACAACCTATTCTGGACATTTACTGATTTCTTGACCTTTGACATAGATTTGGTCTTTCTGCCCAGGAGTTGAGCTGAGCAAAGAGCCCTTGAAACTGTTTGATTTATTTTTTGAGGTACATGCTAGTGCTAGTTTCTTCATGTCTGCTGGATTGAATATGTGCTGCATATTGGTTATGTGCTGAGGCATTTTAACAGGATTAATTCCAACAATATACTTGTTCACTTCAATGTCAAACAACAAGCACAGTACAACCTTAATGTCTTTGGACATAAAATCGATCCTTAAAATAATCATCTACTTCTTATATGGTGAAACATGACAACAGAACCAATGTTCCAACTTCATCTTCCTGCTGACTGATTCATTCACTGAACATATAGTCAAATATAACTCTTGATCAAATGCACCTGTCTGTATTATTACCTGTCAAAGAGTCACCAGCCAATCAGTGGCTACTCACCAACCATCTCCAAAATGTCGTCTGCTCTATTTCACCCAGACACAATTGCCAATCAAATCACCTCTCCAGGGTAGTCATTATCTAGAACATTTGGAATTAGATGAGACGGTCTGATGCATTGATCTTTGTCATGTTATCTGCGAGACAGATCCCTGAGAGTGTGTTGTGAAGTGTCATTCACCAAGTTCCAAACCGGTGCAGATATTTACCTTTTTTCTAAGACAAGTATTAGCTAATCTATAATGTAAATATGTAAATCCATTACTAATAACTGCCCAATTCTGTTGATGTGTTGTGGTTAGCAATAAAGAAAACCACTGTTAACTAAGTCAAACATATTGTCAGTTTTAATCTTCTGGATTGTTTATAATTCCTCACATGGAGTAAATCATTTTAAAATCTTCTCTCTTTGCATGGTTGCAGAAACTGCTAGAACAGCAGTGAAATGGATGTTCAGTTTTTACTGGAATCATACAGCATGGAAACAGACCTTTTGGTCCAACTCGTCCATGCCAAACAGATATCCTCACTAAATCTAGTCTCATTTGCCAGCATTTGGCCATATCCCTCCCTTCCTATTCATATACCCATGCAGATGCCTTTTAAATGTTGTCGTTGTACCAGTCTCCATTACTTCCCCGGTAGCTGATTCCATACATGCACCACCCTTTGGGTGAAAAAGTTGCATCTTGGTCCCTTTTTAAATATTTTCCCCTTTCACCTTAAACCAATGCTGTCTAGCTTTGGACTCCCCTTTCCCCTCCCCCCCCCCCCCCCCCCCCCACCCTGAGGAAAAAAGATGTCTGTTTATCCTATCCATGCCTCTCATGATTTTGTAAACTTCTATGAAGTCATCCCTCAGCCTCTGACGCTCCAGGCAAAATAGCCCCACTCTATTCAGCCTCTCCCTGTACTCAAACCCACCAACCCTGGCAACATCCTTGAAAATCTTTTCTGAATCCTTTCAAGTTTCACAACATCTTTCTATAGCAAGGTGACCAGAATTGCACACCGTATTCCAAAAGTGGCCTAACCAATTCCTGTACAGCCACAACATAATGTCCTGTACAGCCACAACATGATGTCCCAACTCCTATACTCAATGCATTAACCAAGAAAGGCAAGCATACCACACGCGCCTTCACTATCCTATCTACCAGTGGTTCCACTTTCAAGGAACTATGAACCTGTACTCCAAGGTCTCTTCAACATCACTCCCCAGGACCTTGCCATAAAGTGTATGAGTCCTGTCCTGAGTTGCCTTTCCAAGCAGCTTACTTTTATCTAAATTAAACTTCATCTGCCATTCCTTGGCCCATTGGCCCATCTGATCGAGATCCCATTGTACTCTGAGGTAACCTCCAATTTTGATACTATCTGCAAACTTACTTAACCATACCTCCCATGTTCACATCCAAATCATTTATATAAATGACAAAAAAGCAGTGGACCCAGTACCAATCCTTGTGGCAGTCTACTGGTCACAGGCCTCCAGTCTGAAAAGCAACTGTCCACCACCACCTTTTGTCTTTTACCTTTGAGCCAGTTCTGTATCCAAATAGCTAGTTTTCCCTCTGTTCCATGAGATCTAATCTTGCTAACCACTCCACCATAGGAACCTTGTTGAATGCCCTTCTGAAGTCCATAAATATCATTTTCACCACTCTGCCCTCATCAATTCTCTTTGTTACTTCTTCAAAAAACTCCAGTTAGTGAGACACGATTTCCCACGCACGAAGCCATGTTGACTATCCCTAATCAGTACAATCCCAATCAGGTGGTAATCCCTTTTCTTATTTCTCATTTCCACCAAATAACTTCCTTGGACGTATTCCCAGGAATATCCTCCCTAAGTACAGCTGCAACGTTAAGCCGAGTCAACCACTCCATTTCTACTTTTTTGCCCCATTTTTGATCCTTCTTATAGCATCTGTTGCTGGAACATTTAAGCTGCCTATCCTGTCTATCCCTAAGCCACATCTCCATAATTGCTATGATATCCCAGTCCCATGTTTCCAACCAAGCCCAAAGTTCATCTGCCTTCCCTGTTAGGCCTCTTGTATTGAAATAAATGCTGTAAAATTAATCAGTCCTACCTTGTTCTCTTTGTTCCTGCCTGCCCTGTCTGCTTGACTTAATCATTTTGTTAACTGTACTAGTCTCACACTGATCTCTTTCCTCACAATCTCCCAAGGTCTCACCATCCTCCAACCGCCCCAGGGCAATCTGTCCTTCTTATATAGATAACCTTCACTCCAGAAGACATTCCAATGATCCAAAAGACGTGAATCCTCCTCCCCTGCACCAGCTCCTCCGCCACGCATTCACGTCTATCCTCCTATTCCTATTCTCACTAGCTTGTGACGTTGGGGGTAATCCAGATATTACTACACTCTAAGACCTATTGTTTAAATTTCTACCTAACTTCCTATATTCTGTCCTTAGAATCTCGTCCTTTTCTTTTCCTTTATTGTTAGTTCCAATGTGTACAACAGCCTCCTGCTGCTCCCTCTCCCCTTTGAAAATATTCCACCCCTCAGAAATATCCTTGACCCTGGCTCCAGGGAGACAACACACCATTCTGATTATTCGCTGTCAGCTGTGGACTCATCTGTCTGTGCCTCTGACTAAAGAGTCCCCTGTCACAATCGATTGCTTGGAACCTGGCATTGTGTTAGAGCTGGTCTGGTTACCAGAAACCTGGCTGTCGGTGCTACATTCCCCTGAGAGTCCATCACCCCCTACATTTTCCAAACCAGCATACTTGTTTGAGATGCGGATAACCACAGGAGACTCCTGCACTTCTCGCCTCCGTCTCCTACCTTTTCTGGAGGACACCCATCTACTTGACTGAATCTGCAGTTTATCTCTTGCCCTGCAGCTGTCATTCATCACAGCCACTAGCTCCTGCAAATTTCTCATTGCCTCTAACCAAGCACACTTCCTGTAGACATAATCATCAGTAACATGGAAACTCCCTAATCTCCTATACCCAACAGGAAGAATGCATCACTCTGCTGAAGGCCATTTTAGCACCTTAACAGTCTATAGACCCAGAAAATAGCACATTTTGCTGCTGTAAAAACACTGCTGCAGGCTAGCTTTGTACAATCAAGTTTAATCAAAAGACAGATCTCAATAACAACATATAATCAAATAAAAACTCAGAACGAACTCTGGTGTCCAGAGTTACTGAAACCAGACAGCAAAGGCAACAGCTGTGTAGCTTACTTCTGGGTTAGGCAGCAGTGTTAGTTTCTTTCTCCATTTGAATCACTTTCCATATGTTCACTGCCTTTGTCTGTCTTCCTCCTTTTTAAAAGGCCATTGTTTGATCTTTTTTAAAACCAAAGTTCCAAAACAATGCACCAGCTTGTAAAACAGTAGTTACTGCTCCTAGAATTTGAGAAAATCAGCTCCAACATTAAAAATACCTCAAAAAAAGGAACAGCTCTTACAGCCACAATTTTTTCCCATTCTCCATTTTGGAATGCCTAGAATTCACAGTATTTGAGGTGGAAATATTGGCTACAACTTTGACGGTCATCTGTACTTAACCTGAGAAAAGTAAGAATTCTCTTGACGCTCCATAACTGAGCACTTAGGACCTCATTCATGCAAGGCCTCCTACTTAAGTTAATCTCTTGACTGTAGAAGTAGAATTGTTTTGAAAGTTGTGTATAGGACCATAGGCATGTTGACATAATCTGTGGTCTGCAATTTTTTTCAGGTACACCCCTGTTGGCCGCTCTTTCTTCTCTGCACCTGAAGGTTATGACCATCCATTGGGTGGAGGTAGAGAAGTCTGGTTTGGTTTCCATCAATCTGTCAGACCAGCCATGTGGAAAATGATGCTGAACATAGATGGTGAGTTTATTCGTTAGTTATGTTCCATTCTTCAACTTAAATCTTACTCACTCCCGTTTTCCCATTTGTGTTCAAATTTATCTGAACAGTCCAAGTGTTTACAAAATGTTGAATAATTGCTCTGACAGACTGTGCTGTGGTAAGTTACAGTAATAATTCCTGCTACTCCTGGGAAAGCTGAAGACAACACAAAGAAGGTTCTGAGGGAGAAGGGGGGGGAGATAAAGTGCTATTGCAGCCATCTTCTATCATTGTTCCAGTTATTATTAAATGGTTTCTGATCTTGCATGACTCGTTTCGAGCTTTGGTAGAAAGAAATAATCTGATGACAAACTGTCAATATCGGCTTTGTCAATTCCTGATTTGCTTTTTTATGGATGACCTCCACTTCCCTTACCTCCATAAACTTCTCGTCTAAATTTCTGTTGCTTGTATCTCATCCTGTATCATATCTTGGTTGTCTATCATCTCTGTTCTCACTAAATTAGATTGGCAAGTTTTCCCCAAAACACAATTTTAATATTTTTCATCCTTGTGCGAATTCCCTTTGTGGCCTTGCTTCTCCCTCTCTTTCAAATCTTTTCTAGTGCTACAAGGGACATGGTGGCATAGTGGTAATGTAGTACTGGGTAGTGCTGTAACTAGTATCTAGAAATGTAGTGGTAATGGGCTAGTAATCCACAACTTCAGTTTAATATTTTGGGGATGAAAGCAAAATACTATGGATACTGGAAATCTGTAACAGGTACAGAAAATGCTGGAGGAAGTTGGATCTGGCAGCATTTGTGAAGAGAGAAACAAGGTTAACTTTTCAAGTCTGATAAAACTCTTCTGAAGATTTTTTTTTAATATTCTAGAATATGATTTGAATCACAATATGGCAGATGGTGAAATATGAATTAAGAAGCTAGTGTAGTATGATGCTACTTACAATTTCATGGTGACCATATAACTCTTTCTGATTTACAAAAAAAACCCATCTGGTTCACTAAAAACCCTTTGCAGAATGAAATATGCCATTCTGGCCTGACTCCAGAACCATAACAATGTGATGGAACAATCTTATCTGCCTTCTGAAGTGACCAAGTAAGCCATTCAGTCGTATCAAACTGTTACGAAGTCTAAGATATAATTTTGTGAAAATGACAAACATCAACAGTGGTGGCAAGTGGTATATAGTCAGTTGGGAGTTTTGCTGGAAATGCTTAACACTGCTGCCTCAATGCCAGAAACCCGGGTTCGATTCCAGCCTCTGGCAATTGTCTGTGTGGAGTTTGCACGTTGTCTACGTGGGTTTCCTCCAGGTGCTCCGGTTTCCTCCCACAATCCAGGTGCAGGTTAGGTGAATTGGCCATGCTAACTTGCCCATAGTGTTCAGGGATGTGTAGATAAAGTGCATTAGTTAGAGTTAAATGTAGAGTAATAAGTTCGGGAATGGGTCTGGGTGGGTTACTCTTTAGAGTTTCGGTGTGGACTTGTTGGGCCAAAGGGCCTGTTTTCACATTGTAGGGATTCTATAATTCTATGATTCTTGCTCAACATTGACTGTAGGTCCCACAAAGTCATGTGGCGGTACATTCAACATGGACAAGGAAACCTCTGCCAACACCTCAACCCCCAATCGTGCACGTTCCTCGGAAGAAGCGCTAATTAGAAAAGACACAAAATATTCTGTAGGTAGGCTAATGTCCATCAACAAGGGTGGCTCAAGAACAGACAACAAACTAAACTAGCTGAGTCCTAAAGGATGGAGTTGCTAGTCTGGGTCTGGCAAGTGTTGAGGAAGCCAACAAGAGGGAGCAACTGCCTTCTCAAGGACAAATAGGAGCGGTACTAAACAATGGCCTCATCAGCACTGGTAGTATCCTGGGAATACTGAACAAAAGAATACTAAACAAAACAGGAAAATGTAGTAAAGGCCACAATCAAATCTACCATGATCTTACTGAACGGCAAAATGACCTCAAGTGCTAAATGGCCTAATTCTGCTCCTTATCTTATTATTTTCTTACATTCGTGATTACGAAAGAATGATGTGTTTGCTCTTAATTTCTTGGGAATTAAGAAATTAAATTTGGTGAATTATGGTGAAAAACAGTAGTCCATCAAATAAAAGTATTGTTTTCTTCAGATGTGTGATCAAGAAACTTGGACAATATTTGATAATTAAAAGTATAGTAATTACTGTAACTGTTCAATTTATCAAGGCTTTCGTTCTTCAACTGGGCTTTTTTTTCTCATGAAGCTAAGTGCAAAATTAAATTTCTGATTTCTGCAGATAGCATTTGACACTATTAAGTAGTTTTAATTAAACTTATGTGTCGCTTAAACTTTTTGAGTACACTTACTACAGTACTCACTGTATTTTGTAATATAAATAGTGTAAGGAATTAAAATAAGTTGCGGAAGAGCTTAGGCATCCACCCATGCGTTCAGATCTGCTAATAATGAGCATTTTAACCCCCCTCTTATCTTTGCGTTGAGGTAAGATGCTATGCAGATTCAAGTAATTTAGCATTAATAACATTATTGTCTTGACATATGGACAACTTCAAGTTAATGTAATCTGAGCAGAGAGACTAAAGTGATTTTTCTTGTATACAATCATTCCAAATTGTATTTTAGATCTAGCCTCATTACCAATTTGAAGAATCAAGCATATAGACAATCTTTAGAAAGTTTGCAGGTTATATAGTTCTTAATCAACCTCTTAGAGATGTTATTTACACACCTCTGGAACATGTAGGACTTGAACCACGGTAGGCTCTGGGCTCGGATATGGGAATCACCTCTGCACCATTAGAGCTCTAAGGTTTGCAGTTTAAGAATGTATTGGAGATTTGTTGCTGCTGGCATTGAACATTTAATCCTCAATTAATTTATGCTAATGAGTCTCAAGCATTTAGATAGGCCTTCATTCTTTACCTCTGTTTATTTTAGTTTTGTCTGTACTATTAGTGGTCACATATATCTTTGGACTAATGGTGCAAGATCAGGTCAAGATCTACTTCAAAAAGAAACAGGGCAAACCACCCAATCCATCCCATCTACCTACTCTGTCATCAACACAAAGTTGTTGATAGTGATATTAAGTGGTCCTCTTGAGCACATGGCCCCAGATTTCATTGCAGCCCTGGTCTTAACATGGCCAAAAGAGCTGAACAAGAAAGGTCCTTATGATTAAGGTAGCATTTGCCCAAATGTGATCATGGAGTCCTAGTAAATTCACGTCAACAGGAATCAGGGAAACTATCCACCAAGAATAAAGGAGGTGGGGATTAATCTTCTCAGTGTAAACCATCACTCCAGGAGTTTCTCAAGCCCTCTGCTCAATCATCTTAACTGTGCCATCAATCATCTTCCCACTACCATAAGGTCAGAAGTGGATGATTGCAGTATGTTCAGTTCAACTTGTGACTGTTCAGATAAAGCAGATTGTGTTAGCACACAGTGTACAGTTTTGTCTTTTTTATCTTTTCCTGGTCACCTTTGGCAAGACTAGCTTTCATTGCCCACCCCTAATTTCACTGGAACTAAGTGGCTAGCTAATCATTTTCAGACTGTAGTTGAGACATTGCTGTGGGTCTAGAGTCACATTTAGGCAAGGCTCGATATTGGTGGCAGATTTCCTTCTCGAACGGGTATGAATCAAACAGGTGAATTTTTACAATAATAATTTTGTGGTCACCATAGCTGAGACAAGCATCAAATTCCAGATTTGTTAATTGAATTTACAATGCCATAATATAATAATGTCTCTAGAGCATTATCCTGATTCTCTGGATTACTAGCCCTGTGACATTATCACCAGATTTATGTATTTAAATTTAGAATGAAATTGAGTCATGTGATCTGCAATGAAGTTGTCTTAACAGCAGGTTTGGGTGATAGGGCTGTTAAATATTTAAAAGAATGCATAGATTGTTTTACAGGGAGGAAGGTGTAAGATATCCTCATTTGAAGATAGAAAAGTTCCATGAGTTCAAAAAATGTCATTGTTAAAAAAAATTAAACTTGAATTGTTCATTTGATTCCAGGGTAGGGATCTATAGAACAGCTAATCAGCATTTCTATTGGGATATGAGTCATGTGATTCACTTTTCCTAGTGAAAGATACATTGTAAAGGTCAGGCTAGAGGCTTCCTAAATATATCTGAGTATCACAGGTGGTTTCGTCTGACGGAATTCAGGAAAGGGAGGACAGCTTAGGCTGTAAGGCACTGTGGATCCATGTGCAGGAACACCAGTGGGACCTTATGTTCAGAGTGGAAAGACAAAATTTGTGATGAATTAAATTGGAAAATTTGCCTAGCTTTTGCTATAGAGAAAAATCACCAGGAAATCTAGCACCGTAAAATCTGGAATTAAAAGTTTCCAGCCTGGGAAAAGAAAAGATCAGAAGTAAGCCATCAAAAGCTCAGGATTGTTCTTGATCCTGCGAGAATTGAACATCCATCCTCCTCAAATGGCACTATGACTTATATCCGTAAAGTGGACTTCGCCAGTTGTATTAGAAAGAAAGAGGGATAAGTTCAGTTTTGGGATTTAAACTAGAAGTTGCATCCCAAAATAGTGTTTTGCGAATAGTGATTTTAGTCTAATTTTAGAGTAAAAAAAAAACTTGTCATGTTATCCTTTTGACTATTAACTGGAAGTTTGAATTTCTTTTTGTTAAAAAGTTATTGGTCTCAATGGGAACATAACAGCAGCAAGACCTGTACAGCATTCAGACTTGGGACCATTAGTGACAAGTAGCATTCACGCTACATAAGTACCAGGTAATAATCACCTCCAACAAGAATGTATAACTGCCTCCTCTTGACTTGAAGTGGGATTATACTGAATCCTCCACCAGCAAGGGGAGGGGCAGAGATCACCATTTTTTTTAAATGAGATATTTAAGTAGACTAGCCAAATAAATATTTAGTGATAATGCTGTTCTCGAGTTCTTTTCACCAAATGTAAATGGTTTGAATTTTGGAATACAGAATAAATTTCAAAATCTGCTGATAGTATCAAACTTGGGGCTGAATATGAGGATGATTTTAATCGCCTCAACAGGACAAAGCTAGGCAAATTAAGTGACAGATGGAATTTAATTCAAAAGAATGTGAGGTGTTGCATTTTGACAGCAGGAATACGGAGAGACAATATCAACTTAATGGGATAGTTCCAAAATATGCCAGTACAAAGGGTCTGGAGAGTATGTGTGCCTTGTTTTGTGAACATATAGCAAGGCATATTGAGAGAGTAATTAAATAACAAATCATATGAGATCTTGGCCTTCATAAATCAAAGTATTAAAGATGAAAATAGGGCAGGTATAGAGTTAGATGTACAGCACGGAAACAGACCCTTCAGTCCAACTCATCCATGCCTAAATTAAATATCCTAAATTAACCCAGTCCCATTTGCCAGTACTTGGCCCATATCCTGCTAAACTCTTCGTATTCATATATCCATCCAGTTGCATTTTAAATGCTGCAATTTTACCAGCCTCCACCACTTCCTCTGGAAGCTCATTCCATACACGCACCACCCTTTGTGTGAAAATGTTGCCCTTTTGATCCCTTTTAAATCTTTCCCTTCTCACCCTAAACCTATGCCCTCTAGTTCTGAACTCCTCCACCCTAGGGTAAAGAACCTTGTCTATACCCTATCCACGCCCCTCATGGTTTTATGAACCTCTAGCCTCCGACACTCTAAGGAAAATAGCCTCAGCCTCTTCCTATAGGTCAAATCCTCCAAGCCTGGCAACATCCTTGTAAATCTTTTCCGAACCCTTTCAAGCTTCACAACATCCTTCCAATAGGAGGGATACCAAAATTGGACAGTATTGCAAAAGTGGCCTAACCAATGTTCTGTATAGCTGTAACATGACCTCCCAACTCCTATACTCAATGCTCTGCCCAATAAAAGAAAGCATACAAAATGGCAACTTCACTATCCTATCTATCTATAACTCCATTGTCAAGGAACTGTGAAACTGCACTGTGAAATTGTCCAGCAACACTCCCCAAAGCCTTGCCATTATGTGTATAGGTCCTACTGTGATGTGCCTTCCCAAAATGCAGCACATTTCCAAACTACCTCACATTTATTTTGAGGTATTTTAGGCAGTTGTGCTGAATTTTTTGTCAGGCATTAACTGGAATATTTAGTCCAATTCTAGTCACCATATTTTACGAAGAATGTGAGTGTCTTTGAGAGAATTTACCAAAATGGTTCTGGGGTAAAGGGTTTTAGCTATCACTTTAGATTGGAGAAACTGGGATTCTTGGATTTGAGATTGTTTGCACATTTGATAGAAATCTGCAAGATCTTGATGGGCTTGGGCTTGGATAAGGTTTACCAAAGCATCTGCATGTTAGCTGATGGTACAAATACTAGGCTACACAGATTTGAGATATTGAGCAAGACATGCAAGGGCAATGATGAAGACCTGGAATTCACTGTTCCATGGGCATAGTGGAAGGAGATATGACCAATATTCTGAAAGTAAATTAAAAGGGTGCTTTCAATGAAATAAGCTTTCAGAACTACAGGGATCAAGCCAGGAAATGAGGACTGACTGACTGAATTTCTCGGCAGAGAGCTGGCATAAACTGAATGGCCGTTTGGTCTTTTTTTGGTGGTGGAAGAGATGTTCTGTCCTCCTGATTTCCCCAAAGCCATCGTCATTCCCAACCATCCATAAGGCCCAACTAGAGTCTGTGATGGAATACTTTCCATTTGCCATGATGAATACAGTTCCAAGAACACTCAGGAGACTTGACAAATCAGCCTGTTTATTTGATATACCATTTGTTTCCTTGAGCATTCATTCCCACCACCACCTTTAGTATATGTTGTGTTCAAGAGGCAATGTAGAAATTCACCAAGTTGTATTTGACAGCCCTTCCAAAACACAACCTCTACTACTAGTCAGAAGGTCACAGGCTTCAAGTAGATAAGAACACTGCCACCTATATGTTCCCCTGCTAGCCAGTTAGCATTCTGATTAAGAGATAGCATGAAACTCTTTAATCGAATGCATTGACCTTTTCTTCAGGATCAATTAAATAATTATCTACAAATTCCTACTGACAAAGACAGCAGAATAGAGAAGTTTTGAATTATGTCAGGCTTCAAAACTACTTGCACAAAAAATTATGCTCGTATGGCTTCAGAACTAATTTAATTTTTGTGCAAATAGTTTTGAAGCTTGACATAAGTGGGAATTTAAGTTTTTTTTAAAAGTGGGAATCTGTAGAGCACTTTTTGACCCAGAGAGCGGTTACTGCATTTGATTCATAGATTTTTCAAATTATATGTCTAGTTTGTATGAACAGTTGTATGATTTCATTGAAAAAATTTTCAGATGCTTGAATGACTCAGTGAAACCACTGATAGCAAAAACCATGCCATCAAATTATGATGTAAAGAAATTTCACTATCACGAGGTTATTACTAAGTACATAACATATTCTCTGAAAACAGAATCAATTTTGCTCTTGAACTAACAATGCCAAACCTTTAATTGTGGCAACTAGGGATTAGCAATAAACACCCATATACCAAGAATGAATTTTTACAAATGACACTAGTCATTCAGCATTTTAACATTAGTTTATTGTGGGCTTCTCATTGACATATTTATACTTTTTAAAAATGTGAATGCCAGTAGCTTTAATATGCAAACTTGAGGTGGTGAAACAGATGAAGTCAGCAACTGTGCATGTTATGTCAGCGCTTACTTTCCAGTTTTTTTGAACTTGATTGTAAAAATGGTTCCTGGTGAGATCAGAGTATGAAATGCACAATCCTGCAGTCTTTCAGTAATGTAAATTTTGAAGAATTGAAATGTCATTGTGAGTCAAAGTGTTTTGCTATGCTGCAGTGCATTTGCTGTTCTACCTGAGGTGTTCTTTAAACAAATTTTAAACTGTGTCCAACCCAGTTTGTCATAGTGGACAGCAATTGTCAAATTCACAAATCAAATAAGGTGATTTGTTGTGTGGTCATGCATCACATGATTTACTATGTAACATCTGTGATCATTTAACTGGCCATAAAGGAAAGGTAGCTTGTTATATTTATACATATCTACATGTGATATCTGACCTCTATCCAGTTATTGACATATTTGGGTTTCATTTTAGCCTTTTCCTCCCATTTGAGAAAAGGCCACCTCTGTACTGCAATGCATCTAGTTATAAAATTGCATTTCTTACAGAAACAGGTTTACTTCAGTTATTATACTGTATGCATCTGTCTTACTATTATGATAATCAGCTGATGTGGGTGTGAGCAAAACGTCAGTGGTTTCGAAGAGGAAGGTTGAAAGTGTGACTCATTCAAATGGAATGTTTCTGTGGTTATGACAAATTCAGTTGTGGTTTTTCCAATTCAGTTCAGCTATTTGACATTTCATTATTTCAGATTTCATTCTTGATTTTCAGTGTTGGGAGTGTTTTGCTCATTCATTTTTTGACAATCTTCTTGAGAAATTGAAAATAGAATAAACATATCTTATAAAAAGAGCTGTGTTAAAATTAAGTTGTTTCTATCCCTCTGTTCGCTTCCCTTTCATGTGTCTATCAAGATTCACCTTAAATGTTGCTAATGTGCCTGCTTCACCACCTCCACTGGTAGTGCGTTCCAGGTAACCACTGCCCCCATAAGAAAAATTTTCCCCACACATCTCCCTTAAACTTCCTCCCTTTCACCTTGAACCTATGCCGTCTTTTACCTTTCCACCCTGGGGAGCAATATTTCCTCAACTAAATCCCCCAGACCAGGCAACATCCTGGTAAACCTTCTAAGGGCCCTCTCCAAAGCTTTTATGTCCTTCTGGTAGTGTGGCAACCGAAACTGCTTTCTGAAACAAATTATGATGATCAATTGCAGTATATAGAAAATCTATGCAATTTGAGAGTTCTGCATGGGGCCGGTTCCTGGAATTAGTAATTTTCTCAGCAGTAATGGATCAAAAATGTTAGGGGATTTGCAAGTGCCACTTGGGAGGGTTTAAACTAGTTTAGCAGGGGGTAAGAACCAGAGCAGTAGGTCAGCATGTGTCATGGTTGCGGAGTAGGTAGAGGTTAAGTCAAGTAAGTCTAATAGGAGGCACAGTCAGGGCTAGGTTAACAAACACCTTGGGACTGGCGGTCTGAATTGTATTTATTTAAGTGCAAACAGATAAAGCAGATGAGCTTAGTTCCATGCACTAATCCAGGATGTATGGTGTTGATTCTATTAGAGGAACCTGATTGAGAGAAGGGAAGTATGGTAGCTCATGTTCCAGGCATAATAGAGAGGGATATAAGAAAGGTGAAGGAATTGTATTACTAATTAAGGAGGACATCTTGGAGGCCTTGACAAGAGAGAACATACAGAGTAGAATGTGAGAATAAGAATGGTGCCATTGAAGTGATGGAGCCTATACTATAGTCCTCCCAATAGCTATTGGGAGATGGAGGAGCAGATATGTAGGTGTATCATGGAAAGATGTAAAAACAAAAGGATTGTTGTAATGGATGATTTTAACTTCCCCAATATAGACTGGGACTCTGAGTGCCAGTGACTTACATGGAGCAGAATTTATTAGGTGCAACCAGGAGGGTTTCTTGAAAAAATATATGTAGGTGGTCCAACTAGGCAAGGGGCTGTGCTAGATTTTGTCATGCAGATTGTCTTGGTCAGGTGATTGAAGTTTTAGTTGGGGACACCAGTGTTTTGAAAAATATTAAGGTAGTCAAGTCCCCTGACCTGATGGGATCTGTCTCTGGATACTGAGGGAGGAGATTGCTAGGCCCTTAACAGCATTCTTTGTATATTCTTTCGCCACAGGCAAGGTTCCAGAACTCTGGAGAAAAGCCAATGAGTTCCTTTGTTTAAGAAGAGCAGTGGGAAGAATCCAGGAAATTGTAGGCTGATAAGCCTTACATAAGTGGTAGGGCGATTATTGGAGAAGATTCTTAGGGACAGGATTTACTTGCAATTACAAGAGTGGACATATTAGGGATAGTCAGCATGACTTTGTCTGAGGAGGTCTTGGCTCACAAATTAGATTGGGTTTTTCAAGGATGTGGTGCAGTTAATTAATGAGGATAGGATAGTGGATGTTGGCTGCGTGGACTTTACTAAAATATTTGACAAAGTCCATCATGGTAGGCTGGTCCAGGAGAATAAGTCACAAGGGATCAATGGTGAATTGGTAAGCTGCATATAGAATTGGCTTGGTTGTAGAAGACTGAGAATTGTTTTTATGGTTGGAAGTCTCTGAACAGTGGTATTTTGCAAGGATCAATGCTGGAACAATAGTTGGAATTTATATAAATGATTTGGATAAAAACATAGGTGGTTAGCAAGTTTGCAGACAACTCAAAAATTGGAGGAGGTGTGGAGAGTGAGGTCATCGAAGGATAAAGCAGGATATAGATCCCTGGGAAAGCTGGGAGGAGAAATGGCAGATGGAATTTAATCCAGGCAAGTGTGAGTTGATGCATTTTGGGAGGTCAAATGCAACAGGAAAATATACAGTAAATGGTAGGACCCTTAGGAGCATTGATGCACAGAAACTTGGGTTGCAAATCCATAGCACCCTGAAAGTGGCAATGCAAGTGGATATGGTGGTAAAGAAGGCACTTTGCATGCTTCCCTTCATCTGTTGTTGTATTGAATATAAAAGTTGGCAAGTCATGTTGCAGCTTTGTGAAATTTTAGTTGGGCTATATTTGGAGGATTGTATGACCCACTATTGAAAGGATGTGGAGATTTTGGAGATGGTGCAAAAGCGGTTTACCAATATATTGCTTAGAATGGAGTGTGTTTGCTATAGGGAGAAATTGGACAAACTTGGGTTGTTTTCACTAGAGTGTCAGAGGTTGAAGGGCGAACTGATAGAAGTATAAAAAATTGAGAGGCATGGATAGGATGAATATTTAGTTTTGTTTTGCTATGTTAGAAACGTCAAATACTAGGGGGCATAGGTTTAAAGTGAGAGGGAGGAGGTTTTTAAAGAAGTGAATAGTAGGTGCCCGAAACGTGCTGCCAGGGAGGTAGTAGGGAGGTATTGAAACAATAGCAAAGTTTGAGGCATTTAGACAGACACGTGAACAAGCAAGGAATAGAGGAATGCAACCCATGTGCCAGTAGATGGAATTAGTTTAGAATGACATCACGGTTGGCGCACACAAGGTGGGCCGTAGGGCCTGTTCCTGTGCTGTACCATTCTATGTTGTAAAAGGTTTGAGTCAAGTTTGAACTCTGTAAATCAATGACAATGCTTTGCTTGAGAGTTTCACAGATAAACTATTCCTCTTGGTATTCAAATTGGATTATGTGTATTAATGGCAGGATTTATTGAAATATGGTATTTTTGCAAGTTGAGTAGATGAGAGATCGTTCATCTTTGACTTGTGGGTTTATTCCACATTATTTGGTATGATTTCCTTATCAAGATGTTTGTAATGCTGGAAATTTGCTAACAATCCCACTCAAAAGATAGGTATTAATCTCCAGCAACTGTGGCTAGACTTATTTCAGAATATTTCATAATATCCCTCCTTCCCAACCACACCAGGACTGTATAATGGTTAGTGGCTGAACTGTAAGGTACACACGATTTACAGATAATGCAAATTCTGTTAGATGGGGGTCATCAGTGGCCATTCAGATTTATTTTACAATTACATTCTTCGGGCAAATGGTCATTTGAGAGCCATTATGATAAAGAGACTTGCAAAGAAATGGAAAAACTGCAGATGCCAGAAATCCAAAACAAAATAGAAATTGCTGGAAAATCTCAGCATGTCTGGCAGCATCTGGAGAGAATTTGGAGTTAAGATTTTGAGTCCAGTGACCTTTCTTCAGAACTCAGGAGACTTGCATCTCTCGAGTGTCTTGTGTTCACAGAAACATCTCAAAGTAATTTTGTTGCAGCATCTTTGAAGTAAGTTTACTGTTATGTAGCTAAAGATGAATGCCATAATGCACAAAACAAGAATTATCAAAACAATGAATAATTCATTCACCTGTTTCAATTTAGTGTTGAGTCCTTTAAGGATGGAATCTAAGCTATGATACATCTTTGGTTACTGCTTCAGGATTTTTATTATCCACAATAATAGACAAATGAATGTCAATCAAAACTACATACTGAATTCAAAGACCTTTGTTTAAACTGCAACCTGTTCGTGTACAGGGGACATGGTACAACTAAATAACACTAATCTGTTTCCCATCAATATTACACAGCAGCTTTTCAACTGCTGTCCACTTTATATCAATAGAAATTATTCATGACCAAAAAATTTCCAGATCTTAAAGATGATCTAATGCTGTTTATTAAAACTGTTCACCTTAAAAGTCAGTTAATTTGCTTAAATGAAGGACTTTATTGATGTTCAACACTTGCAATTTGAACATGTATTATCCATTGTCTTGACAGTAGAATTCTCTTGTTCAAATGTAGTTGGTGTTATTGCAGAGTATTTCTAGTTTGGAACTTGAATTTGGAGAAACATGCTGTATACCACCATTACTATCCTGGTTCCATCTTGTTGCATAAGCAAGACAGACCCACCAGAGGTGGCAACTCAGAGGTATGCAATTAGGTAGGAGTTACCCTAGAAGTCCTCAACATTGATTCCAATCACCGTGAAGTCTTATGGCATCAAGTCAAGTATAGTCAAAGAAACCTCCTGCTGATTGCAAACTACCCCCTCCCCCTTCAATTAATGAATCAGTACTCCTCTCTGCTAAACACGACTTGGAGGAAGCACAGAGGGTGGCATGGACACAGAATGTGCTCTGACTGTAGACTTACATGTCCATCATCAGTTGTGTACTATCATTGACCAGAAACTGGACCAGCTATATAAATTCTGTGCCTACAAGAACAGGTCAGGGATTCTGAATTCTGCAGCAAGTAATTCACTTCCTATGTTCCTGTGCCAGCCCACCATCGACAGGGCACAAATCAGTATTTTCCACTTGCCAGATGAATGCAGCTGCAACAACCCGCAAGCAGCTCAACACTGTCCATGACTATTTGATTGGGACCCCATGCACCACCTTCACCATTAACTCCTCTTACCACCAGTGTATAATGGTAGCAGTTGATCATCTACAAGATGCATAATAGTATTTCACCAGGCTGCTTCAACGGCATCTTCCAAATTTACAAATTGGACCACTTAGAAGGGTAGGTGACAAATGCTTTCAAACACCATAATTTCTAAATTTCTCTCTAAGTCAGACACCATCCTGTCAGCTATTACTATTCCTTTCCTGCTGGTCCAAAGTCCTGGAATTCCCCAATAGCAACTCAAGACTGCAGTGGTTCAAGAAAGCATCTCGCCACTATCTTCTCCAGAGCAGTTATGAATGGCCAATAAGACCTGGCCGATCTAGTGAAACCTACAAGCTATGAACAGTTTCTCCTTTACTTGGACAAAATTTTGTGCTGGATGTTGGAAGCCAAACAGGTTTCTAGCCATCTGTTCATATCATTCATAACCCTACAAAATAAACTTAATATATTTCCAACGCTATCTGAATACTGACGCCCATGACCTTGCATAAATGAAAGCCTTAGAGAACAAAGAGGATAATTTGAAAGTATGCAGCATTTTGCAAGTTTCACAGTAAGAGCTAAGAATAGTTAATGTTCGAGCAAATTTAATTAGTTTTTTGTGTTGACATTTTTTCTTCACATTGTGGGTGTTGCCTGGAAATATGACTCAGTTCTGTTATGATTCATGACTTGAAATCAAGAAATCTTTAATTAAATAGAGTGGTTTTCCCCTCTCATGTAAATTACAGCACCAAATTGAATTGAATAAAGAAAAGAGCAATTGTGTTTATGTAGCATCTTTTGTATCCTCCATATGTCCCAAAGTATTTCATTGCGCAATGAAGTAATTTTGAAGTGAAATTCCTTGTAATGCAGGGAAACAGGACATCCCATTTGCACATGGCAAGGTCCCAAAATAAGTGAAATATTATCAGAAAATCTATATTAACATTTAAAGGATAATTGTCATCCCGGACAAAACTGTGTGGCACATCTTGAAATAGTATGACATGCCTTATCAGTGTTGGAGAAGGAAGATGGGACCTCAGTTTTTCAGACGAAATGTTTAAATTAAGTTCATGAATGAACCAATTGACCAGTTTTAGCCATAAATTGGCAAGATATTTGACTCTATATCAATTGAGCCGTCATAGGTTTCTTGGTGCAATTTTGTTTAATTTAATCCTGTCTCGACTTCAGCTGTGTTTTTAAACCAATATGCCAAGGCTTCTGTGCCTCTGTTCTGTGGCATCAAGTAATACAAAGTATGCCTTTTCCCTCTAAATCTGTTTTCGTAGTCGACTGGCCTATGATTAGACTTTCCTGCACTTCGTGATGCATAAGGCAGTCAAAGCATTTTCTTCCTATTTGCAAACCAAGTTTTTACGAGAATGTCTCATCAGTGTTGTGCCTCACTGAGATAGTGCACTGGAAGTCCAGCCCTGCTAATCCCAGGGTGTCACAAAATTAAAGATTTTGTCAGAGTATGCAAAACTCCCCCATTTATGTATCTTTTTAGTGCCAGGTTAACAGAAAGCACGGACCAGGTTTCTGTACTTTACAAGAATTGCTATTTATTACAAATAAATAGATGCTGCTTTAGGTAAACAACTATGAACTGTTGACAAATAACTCTACTGGTTAAAGCTGTAACCCTGTTGTAACCACCCAACCCTTACCCCCCAAAATCCTTGAATGCAGATATACACTTACAGGCACAAAATAAATATTGATGTTTTGGATGGAGGGAAAAGCTGGAAAATAGTTCAATATTCCTTCTCCATATGCAATGCTGAGGATTTACTGCTCCCTCCAGGCTCTCTTTCCAGTTGATTCACTGACATGCAGGAGGCACAGAGTAACTAATTCAGAACTTGTAAAGTCTCTAACTTATTTGTTAAAAGCAAGAGCTTGCAATAATTGGTGAGCAAAAATAAACTGGATTTCTTTGGGCTTTAGGTATTTTTTGCCACAGAGAAAAGGTAACATTTCCCTTCCAGGAGGTCCTCCAGACATCTGGCTATTTTGTTCATACTCCAGGGCTGTTCAGATACCTGAGAACCAATCATATTTAATTATTGGCAAACAAAATACACTTGTCATTGATATCTGTTCACCATTGTCTAGTCCACACCCCCCTCCCCATTGCTTGAAGGAACTGCAGTGTAAACAGAACCTACAATGTTGAAGAGTGTGGTGCTGGAAAAGCACAGTTGGTCAGGCAGCATCCGAGGAGCAGGACAGTTGACATTTCAAGCATAGGCTCTTCAGGAATGGAGAGTGGCCCAAGGGAGCTGAGAGATAAATGGGAAGGTTTGAGGCAGGGGGAAGGTAGCTGGGAATGCGATAGGTTGATGAAGGTGGGGGTAAAGGTGATAGATCGGAGAGGAAGGTGCAGCAGATAGGTAGGAAGGAAGGTGGACACATAGGACAGTTCAAGAAGGCGGCGCAGAGTTGGAAGGTTGGATCTTGGATAAGGTGAGGGGTGGGGAAACTGGTGAAATCAGCATTGATCCCAAGTAGTTGGAGGGCCCCAGGCAGAAGATGAGGCATTCCTCCTCCAGGCATCAGGTAGCTAGAGTTTGGCGGTGGAGGAGGCCCAGGGCTTGCATGTTCTTGGCAGAGTGGGAGGGGAGGTTAAAGTGTTTGGCCACAGGACAGTGGGGTTGTTTTGTGTGTGTGTCCCAGAGATGTTCTCTGAAACATTCCACAAGTTGGGGTCCTGTCTCCTCAATGTAGAGGAGACCAGATCGAGAGCAATGGACACAGTAGATGACGTGTGGAAGTACAGGTAAATCTTTGTCAGATGTGGAAGGATCCTTTGGGGCCTTGGACAGAGATGAGAGGGGAGGTATGGGCACAGGTTGCCAAATTAATAATATATTTATATATGGCAGATGAGCAATCAATTTTTGGTGCCCATTCACCACTGCATTACAGTGGTCAGTTAGAGAGTGAATGGGAAGTTGCTGTCTGGGCATATGCCCTATTTGTGTGTGCCAAAATTCATCCCTTAGGGCCATCGCTCTCCTTTGTTCATTTTCCTCTGTCTTGCTTCATCTCTTTCTCCCTGTCTCTTCCTTGCTCCCTCTTTCTTTCTCTCACTCCCCCACCCCAAACCCCCCCTCCCTCTCTCGCTCTTGCGCTCACACATTCTCTCTTGCACTCTTTCTTGCCTTGTGCAGGTGGAGAGACTTAGTCCATTGCATTTCACCCACCCTATCCCTATAACCTCTCATTATCCATGACTAATTCAAGACTAATCTGCACATTTGGACTGGAGCATCCAATGGAAACCCATGCAGATACAGGGCGAAAATGCAAACTCCACACAGACAATCACCCAACGCTGGAATTGAACCTGCATCCCTGGCACTGAGGTAGCAATGCTAACCACTGCCACCATGCCATCTCCTTTTACCCCTCCTAATTTTGTATAGTTAGTAGAAATATTGAGGGAAACTAAGCAAACCCTTCTTTTGTCAGATTGACAATATATAACCTTGAACATGAGTGAGTAAATTTTATTAATTCAGCACAAAATAAGACAATTAAATTTTCCACTCTCAGGGTCACCCTCATTAATAGATCCATGAAGTAAAAATGCCCACGATTCTGTGTACACATCTTTATTATTAAAAGGTGTCACTTATTATCTTTCAGTCTAAATCCCTACGTATTTGTAATAGAATATGGCCATGTAAGTTTGTTATGTTATAAAACCCTATCCTCCCTAATCCCTTTGCCCACTTCCACTATAGGTTCTGCAGCTTAATTTCAGGATGGTGAATTAATGTAGGCAATTACTGTTAGAAATGTGGTCATAGGAATTCATGATAGTGATTAAAGGAATAAAGTGTATGACTTTAAATGGGGATTCATGTTGTCTAGTCCAATTATTCTCTGCCCTCCAATTGTGATACACTTGTTGGTTACACTTGGTCTTGGTTCCTTTCTGCAAAATGTGGAAATTAATTACTATTTTTTAAATGATCTAAGTTAGCACCAGTTTACCATTGGGCACTTTTTATTATGTAACTATTGTCGTTTTTTTCTTAGAATAAATTATTAATCAGATATGGAAGAATACAGTGGAGGACAGTAAGCCAGACCTCACTTTGGCATCAATGATAATGTCATGCCAGTTTGGTTCTCACGAACAAAACAAGGATTACTGGCTCTGCCTAGGAACATTATTTATCTTTTCATTGCTAATATGTAAATTTGTTGAACTGATTAGTTTTTTTTATGCAGAGTAGGACACCCACATAGCCCAAGTTCAAAATGTATTCCCAAGCAATTCATATTTATTTGCTCATTAATTATCACCTTTGAATCTTTATAAGCGTTCATTAGCAGGTGTAATAATACTCATAGATAAATCTGTGATAACTTAGTGTGGAATTAAGAGAAATAGAAATACTGCATTCTGTTATGTAATTTGCCCTGTACTGAATTCCTGTTTTCAGTTAGGAAGGACAAAAAGTTGCATACGCAGAGTAAGAAAAAGAAAATTGAAGGTTAACTTGATTATCAAATCCTCTAAATAACTGTGCAGTTATTTAGTCATTTGAAGTCTGAAGCTCTGAAGTTAACTCTTTAAGCCTCTCAGCCTTTCTGCATTTCTCTCCTACTTCTTAAAATTCACCCCTCTTGACTAAGCTGCTGGTCACCAGTGTCTTAGTGCTAAATTTTGGCTAATAAGGCTCTTGTGCTATGACTTAGGGACATTTTTACTGTACCATGGCTATTGCATAGGCTGAGTTTTTGTTGTGTGTCATCAGATCTTTTAGCTCTGGGATATCACAGCTTATTCCAATTCCAAGCCCATCTAGCACTTCTGTACATTTTTTCAAGTAGGAGTAACTAAAATGTAAATAAATACAAAGACCACAGCTAACTTTCCTCTTTCTTCCGATTTCCAACAGGAGTCACTAACAGTACCAAAAACTGTCTTACTAAAATTAGCTAATCAACACTGATCAGGAAACTTGGGCACATCAGTGTCTTTCGTGCACAAATATAAGAAGAAAAATGTTGCATTATTACATAGAAGAATATTGAATGCTTAGATTTGTCTAGTATTGAAGTGCTGTGCCTTCCAGTATATCTGATTTGAAATGCATGTGCTGGTAGCCAAAGCTTTAACCATAGTTGTAGTAGAGTATATCAGAAGAGACTTGTGCAGATGCAACTTTCACAACCTGAAGGCAAGCTCCTAGGAGTCATTCGTAAAATGTGACTTCCATTTTTCCACATTCATTAAAAAAAAATTAGATTTGTATGACTTGGTTCTTGCTCCTATTTTGATAATATCCTAATGACATAACTGTGATTCCATCTTGGGAGTTTAATATGACCGGAGAAGGTGAAGAAAGCACAGCTAATCTGTCAGAGTCCGTTAATATGTTAAAATGTTGTAGAGATTTGTATGGGAAGAGTTGAGAGGAGTGAAATTAATTTGTTAATCAGGGGAAAATGGCACAGAAAAAAAAATCTCACAAATCATCGAGTCTCCACGAGCTCTTTCAAAGAATAATCCTGTTTGGTCCCACTCACTCATTCTTTTACTTCTATCCCTGCAATTTTTCTCCCATTACTTAGTTGGTTTCCCCCTTGAAAGCTACATCAAATATGTATCCACCATTCAGTGGTATAGTTTTGTTCCAAATTCCAACTTAATATAAGCAATAACTTAGGTGATGTTTTTGTTTTTTTTTTAACCAGTCACCTTAACACATTGCTCTTATTAATCCATCAACCTTTGGAAACGGTTTGTCTTTTATTTACTTTATTTAAACACTTGTAACTTAAATACCTACATCATATATTTTCTTTTGCCTGCTCTGCTTTCAGGAGTTAACTTAGTTTCTCAGTCAATTCACATATCAGTAATCCCTCGACCTTGGAACCATTCCATAATTCTCTTTACTTCCATTTCTTCTCCAAAGTTTTCATGTTCTTCCCAAGATGTGAAGCCCAGAATGGACACACTATTTCAGCTGGAGGAAAAAGCAGTTTATATTAAACTTACAATAAATTCTAGGATGTTTTGTACTAGCTGACTCTACTTATAAAACTCAAGATTCCATGTGTTTTTAAAATCTTTTCTTAATCTTTTCATCTTCAAAGTTTTATGTGCTACAAATATACTTGGTGTCTCTGTTCTTGCATTAACCAAAAATCACATCATTTGCCTTGTCTTTCCTCAATCTTTCAACCAAAAGATATCTCTTTTCTGCATTGAATTGGTCCTGTGTCCATTGTTTCAGTGTTTGTGTCCTCTTAAAGTGTATTACAATCTTGCTCACTGTTCATTAGACTTGCAAGCTTCATGTCATTTTCTCATCCCTTTACACATCCACTTAAAGAATTTTCAGCTTTTTTAATGTGTATCCTAAATATCTTACAAAGCAAATCTTAGTAATTTCCTTGTATTGTTATTCATTTAACTACAATGATTATTTTTCTTCTTTGTAGTTTCTGCCACTGCTTTTTATAAAGCACAGCCTGTAATTCAGTTCATGTGTGAAGTTCTAGACATTCATAATATTGATGAACAGCCACGACCTTTGACAGATTCCCACCGAGTCAAATTCACCAAAGAGATAAAAGGTAAGTTGCAAACATTTTGTTGACTGCTTAATTTAGTAAGACCGTGGGTGATTTTGAAGTCCCGTTAGCTATAATAATTTCCATGACCTGGAATTTGTAATTAGAGTCATATAAAGTATACAGCATGAAAATAGACCCTTCGGTCCATGCCGACCAGTTATCCTAACCTTATATAGTCCCATTTGCCAGCAGTTAGCCCATATCCCTCTAAACCTTTCCTATTCATATACCAATCCAGATGCCTTTAAAATAATGTAATTATACCAGCCTCTGCCACTCTGTCTTGCAGCTCATTTCATAGACACACCACCCTCCTTGTGAAAAAGTTGCCCCTTAGGTCCCTTTTGTGTCTTTCCCCTCTCACCCTAAACCTATGCCCTCTAATTCTGGACTCCCCCACCCCAGGGAAGAGACTTTGTCTATGTATCCTATCCACGCCCTCATGATTTTATAAACCTCTATAAGGTCACCCCTCAGCCTCCAAAATTCTAGGGAAAACAGCCCCAGCCTGTTCAGCCTCTCTCTATAGCTCAAATCCTCCAACCCTGGCCACATCCTTGTAAATCTTCTCTGAACCCTTCCAAGTTTCACAACATCATCCTGATAGGAAAGAGATCAGAATTTTATGTAATATTTCAAAAATGGCCTAACCAATGTCCTGTTCAGCCATAATATGACCTCCCAACTCCTATACTCAATGCTCTAACCAATAAAGGAAAGCATACCAAACGCCGCCTTCACTATCCTATCTACCTGCGACTCTACTTTCAAAAAACTATGAACCTCACTCCAAGGTCTCTTTGTTCAGCAATGCTCCCTAGGACCTTACCATTAAGTGTATAAGTCTTGCTCTGATTTGCTTTTCCAAAATGTAGCAATTCACACTTATTTTAAATTAAACTCTGGCAGATTTCTCAAGTTTATTCTGTTTCTTAATCCTTGACAATTTTATGTTGCCACCTTTTTCAAACCTAACCAATGGGTGTATTTGTTAATGAAGTTACTCTATTAACAAGTATAGGATACCAAGAATAAGTGGAAGTAACCATTTTGAATTTGGTATACATTTGCTTGAAGGATAATCTTGTCATAATAGAGAGGCTTGAATAATCCCTCTCAATTCTGACTCTTTTCCTTAATACATATTTTTGGATTTAGTTTTCCACTTTATTACGTTTACTGCACTGAGGAGTTTTTTTTTGGAGTAATCTATTTGCATAAAAATGAAATGGCTGCATGAACAGTGCCATCCACTGGTCAACAATTGTAGTGAAAATTGCAGTTCATTAATGTTACACCTTGTGGCAAGCTAACTCCATACATCCATGATGAGAGTTTTAACAAAAATTATTTCATGCGACATATGAAGACTCTCCCAACATTGACCTTGTCTACAGATGTTGGTGCAAGGATTATGACAGGAACCATGGTGCAGGTTGTGACTTGAAATTCTGATCTGCTGTCCAAGTCCTAAATGAACATTCCACCAGGTTCCATTTTTATTCCTTTATAACTTAGTGGCTTCCTAGGTTCTTTGAGTGCAGTTGGAGTTTGACAAGTTTTCCTATACACAGTACTCTTCACTTACATATCTGACCTCTTACATAACATTTCATGTATCTTCTTCTTTCCTCTGTCACTTCTTATAAGGGAGCAGTTCATCACATTATATGTATGATGGCTACTGGTTAGAATAATCTAAAATTAATCTTGCTATCTCCTCTCTCTCAAAACCCAGTGTCACCCCCTATTTCCAGCGTTTATTTATATTTCTTTTGGGAGATAGTCACTGCCTCACCAGTCCAATAGCACAGCACTTCCTGATGTAACAAGTGTCTGCATAATCTCTGCTGACTCTTCCTACACTCGTGCAATGTAAATTGATGACCTTTCCTCACCGTTTGGAAAGCAGAAATAGCCTTTCCTTACTTTGGCACATTAAAACCCATCATAATTTTCAAAATCTCTCGCCAAAATGTTTTCAATGTTTTAAGTTTTCCCTGAAAACAAATTAATTGCTTCCTAAACCTTTAACATTACCTTTTGCTCTTATTTATAACACCCAAATTGCATTTTTGTTAGTTCAGTTGCCCTGGAACTTTTAGGCATTTATATTTCACTCCTTGGATAATTGTTTCTTCAATTCTTTATTGCCTTGAGTGTTTATGCTCCCACTGTTGTCATACACTCAAGAAATCTTATCGTACACTTTTCAGCATTGAAATTTAATTTGTCCAGTCAGCTAATCTGCTAACCACTTTTGCTGAGCACTCACCTCCATCCTTTGTATCATTTTTACATCATACTCCTTGTATGTGAATGGGGATGAATAATTAAACAACTAACAGGAGGCTCCAGACAAATCCCCATTGATGAAGGGGAGACCATCTTAGTGTAAAAGATAAGGCTTTTTAAAAAAAACATAAAATATCCCAATTAACTTGTCTTCTAGTTGACATAAAATCAGACCAAACTTTTGTACATAATAAAAAAAATACTGTTTACTACAAGTAATTGGACTCTAGCTACAGGTAGATAAATTTGAACCCCTAATGTATAATTCTACTAATTAAAATTCTGATTTCTTCACAAGAACTGGCAGCATCTGTGGAGAAAAAGCAAAGTTAACATTTCGGGTCCAGTGACCCTTCTTCAGAACACAACAAGAAACAGAACAGAAAACAAACTGTTTCTCCGATCTCTCCTCATAGCTGATACCCTACAAGCCAGGCAACATTCTGGTAAACTGTTCAAACTTCCACTTCCTTTTGGTAGTGTAGCAATATAAAGTGTGAGACAGCTGCAACATGACATGCTGATTTTTTTACTCTGTGCTCTCATCAAAAGACACAAGCATACCATATGCCTTCTTGACTGTCCCTGTCTACTTTTGTTTCCACTTTCAGGGAACAGTGGGCCTGTATGCCTAGATGCTTCTATGTTCATGCTACTAAGCATTCTGTTAATGTATACTTCACTCTAGCATTAGACTTTCCAAAACACCATTCATTTGTCTGGATAATCTGCCATTTCTCTGCCCAAGTCTCCAGCCTGTCTATATCCTGCTGTATCCCCTGGCAATCCCCATTACTATCCGCGGTTGCCCCAATTTTTATGTCATCCACAAACTTATCAGGCCACCTACTTACATACAAATGACTTTGAGGAGCATCTTACAAACAGGGGTCCCAGTGCTGATCCTTTAGGAACACCACAGGTCACAGACCTCCACTGTGGAAAACAACCTTCCCTACTACTGTCTTCTATATCTAAGCTTGTTCTGTTACTAGCACATTGTGGATCCCATATGACTTCAGCCTACCACAAGGGACCTTGTCAAGGCTTACTAAAATCTATTTGAATAAGATCTACCACCCTGCCATCTTTGTCAACCCAAGTTTGTGAGACATGACCTTCCCTATACAAAGTCATTCTGCCTTTGGCTAATAATCCCATATTTGTTCCAGAAATGTGTAAGCCTAACTCTTCAGAATCTTCTCCAGTAATTTCTCTACCCATCAGCCTACAATTTTCCAGATTATCCCTGTGGTTTTATGAAATAAAGGAACAACATTGGCTATTCTCCAGTCCTCTCAGACCAAAGAGGACACCATGCTTTCATACAAGGCCCCAGCAATTTCCACACTGGACTCCCTCAGCATTCTGGGATAGATCCCATCTGGTTCTGGGGATTTATCTACCTTAAAGCTTTTAAAACACCAACACCACCACCTTTTTTAGATTGACATGCCTTGGAATTTTAACACATCCCTCTAGAGACTCATCATCCCCCATTTGAATACTGATGAAAAGTATTCGTAAAGGACATCACCCACGTCCTTTGGCTCCAGGTATAAGTTCCCTCCTTTGTCCATGAAATTTGTAAGATTAGGAAAGTTGGTATATTCTCCTTTCCTGAATAGTTCACATTCATCAAATGACCATGATGTTCCAACCAATTTGATTTTACCACTGTTAATCAATTTATGGATTGTGAGCAAGTTGTGGGAAGGCTCTAGCTTTGATCTTGCTCTGTTTCCAAATTCTAAAGGAAGTGTTGAATGGGCATGGAGTGAAATGGGAATGAACAAGAAATTATACATCTTTTTATTCATTGAAATTTGTTTGAAGCCCAAAACATTAGAAATCAATCTATTTCCCATTATTGAGTCAACAGTTAAATTGGTTTGTAACAGTTGCCTTTTTTGCCTTCTCCTGACAAACTTCTCACAGGATTGAAGGTCGAAGTAACTCATTGTGGACCTATGAGGAGAAAGTACCGTGTGTGTAATGTTACCAGGAGACCAGCTAGCCATCAGACGTAAGTAATAATAAATCATAACAAATTCTGATATTGGATTCAACAATCTAACAGTATTTTTCTTAAAAGCCCCTCACATTTACAGATGATAGTCTATTCAGATTTTGCCTTTTAATGTTTTTTTTAAAAACGTTTTAGTATTAGAGATACCCTTGAGCTGCTTGCCCATTGTAGTAATACTGCCTCCTTGCCACTTGCCTTTTTTTGGTAGTTCTGCAATAAAAAGAAATGGAGTACCACCTCATACAGGCTTGCTGGCTATACCTGAGCCTTCCAAGGACAAGTAGTTTTGCCTTTTTGGGGATGGTCTTCAGTCATTACTGTGCTTGGGGTTATACTGTAATGGCAATTGCTGAACCTTGCATTGTATAGTTGCAAAATTGCCAAACTTAAATATTGCATGATGCATTGTATTTTGTTACTTTTAATTGCACATTTGAATGTTGTTACCAACCTCAGAGGATTAAACCTCCTTTTCCACAGAAATCTTTAGTTCTTTTTAAACTTCTGTAAAGGATAATGAACATTTTTTTTGTTTTGCCATTGTATGCTGAATGATGTCATATGTGCAACTCAAATAAATGTTTATGAGGAGAAATGTTAAAAAGCACAGTACTAGGCATTGGCAAACATCCTGTTGGTTTAATATTGAGTCTCAGAACTGAAGAATTAGGAAGATTAATGAGGTTTGTCATTCTTATTAGTCCAGTAGATACTTTTAATCCACCTGTTTATTGTTACTTTTAAAAAAAAACTTGCAATTTGTGCAATGATTGATTTTCATTTGTTATTGAAGGAAAGAAGAATTGGCCATGCTAAATTGCCCGTAGTGTTAGGTGCAGGGGTAAATGTAGGGGAATGGGTCTGGGTGGGTGCGCTTCGGCAGGTCGGTGTGGACTTGTTGGGCTGAAGGGCCTGTTTCCATAATTAAAGTAATCTAATCTAATCCAATCTAATTACATTCACAAAGGCCCTTGGAGAGAATGTAGGCCCTTCTTTTCAATCCAATCCAAAGTGATTTGATAAAAATATCTTTTTTCCCAGCTAAAACTTATTGAAATGTCAGTTCATTTCTTGGTAGATGTGTTAATCCAATGCAAAGCTGCACGTCAATTGGCATGTCATCCTGAGATCATACAGGCAGCAAGTAATTGAAACAAATAGTTTCCTTTAATTGTAAAGGAGAAATGTACACATTGTTGACAGCAGTATGAAAAAGATCAATTTTTTAAAAAATTATTCTGCATCAGTTTTTCCTTGAACAGTTGGCATTTTGATAATCTGATCACTAGGGATTTGGGCAGTAAGTGAAAGCCAGTAATGGAATCAATTTAAAGGCCACAGCTGTGTAAACCGATTGGTGCATTATCCAAATTAATATGTAAACTCATTAACCCCATTATTAAGTGTAGAAATATGATTTGATTGGTTTTCTGCCAGTTACATATCAACTTATCTGTTACTTAGCTATACTAAGGATTATTGTGTTACTTCCCAGGTTCCCCTTGCAACTGGAAAGTGGACAGACTGTAGAGTGCACAGTAGCACAATATTTCAAGCAGAAGTACAACCTTCAGCTAAAGTACCCACATCTGCCCTGTCTACAGGTGGGACAGGAACAGAAGCACACCTACCTACCACTTGAGGTGAGAGATAAATGGAATTGATTCACTCTTACTAGCTTGACCTCTTTAATGTCCAGTATCTTAACAAAATTAATTTTGTTATTCAAGCGCCACTGGTTTACAATCAAACTGGTGCCTTGGTTAATTTCTTTCTAAGCTGTTATCTTGTCCAGAAATTGAAACTGAAATTTAAACTTGGAATTTGCCGTGTAAAAATCCCAAAGAAGTCAAGCGACTCAAAAATACTTGTTTTTCCAAAGTCGATTGAGGTAAAATGTCTGATTGGACAGATTGGAAAGAACGTTTCTATTTCTATAGCATGTTTCAAAATCTTAAGATTTCCCAAAACACTTGCAACCAATGAAGCTTTGTCACTGTGGTGATGGAGAAAACTTGTGAACAACTGAGATTATTGGTCAGATGATCTTCTTTACTTAATGTTGATTGAGGGATAAATATGGACCAGGCTATCAGAAATGAAGCTTCGCTCCTCTTCACTTTTGGCATATAACCTCTTAAATGAACCTGAGAGTTCTGTTGAGATTCAGATTATCATCCAACTCAAAAAGAAGGCACATGAAACAATGTAGCATTGAGACAGAAATACTTTCTCAGAGTAGGCTTTTCATTTTTACATGTTTCTTCTGGAATTGTAATTGGCAAGTGTCTTTATATGGGAAAGATCATCATGAAAATCTTGACTGCAGTTGTGGGTTGCAGTGTGAGAAAATTTCATAATACTAAAATTCAGTCATTGACCTCTCAATTAATTTGAAATCCAAGAGGCTTTTGTTTACTAATTTCATAGCATCACAGCAACCAGTATTTATTTTGCAACAAACGGTTTTTTAAAACATCACATTACACATATTTTGTCTAATTATTTTCATATCAGCATTTCAGTGTGGATAGTATTAACTTTCAGACTCTTGAGACAATGGATTTGTCATTAGCTGTTAGCCAGTCGTGTTTAGTGTTGTGTTTTTAACAATATTGTACAATCCTGTCTACAAAATGTATTCCTTTAAAAGTATGGTGAGTCATAGCCTAACTCTGCTGTACCAAGGTCTTTAGCATTATCAGAGTATTTATAATTAAGACATTGCACCTGCATGTATCAAGCTAGTTATTGCTGTGAAATGGTAGTCCTGGTGCATAAATATTAATGATCTATATGTTTCCACTGATGTTTTACATTTGATTAGGTGTGTAACATTGTTGCGGGACAGCGCTGTATCAAAAAACTGACAGACAATCAAACATCAACCATGATTAAAGCAACAGCACGGTCAGCACCTGACAGACAAGAGGAGATTAGTAAACTTGTGAGTTAATTTGTTTCTGCATGTAGTCAGATTGTAGTTAAGGCTATTTGTAACTTCTGTATGTTGCTTAGATGTGAGAGTTTATCCAATGGATTTTAATTTATAAAGAAATTCTTTGCTTTCATATAATGTGCTCATCACTTAAGACATGAATTTCACCATGTTCTCAAAAATTTGGTGATTATGACAGCAATTTTGATGTTCTGTGATAGTGAGCTCACACTCCTCTCTAGCTTTCACCTTAGGGAGGTAAGAAACAGCAGTAGTTGATCCTGCTCCACCATTCAATATGATCATGACAGTTTTTGGCTTCAACTCCAGTTTACCTGGCCACACTACTTGATTCCCTAAAGACCAAAGATCTGTCTGCTTTAGCCTTAAATATATTCAGCATTGGAATTTCCACAGTCTTCTGAGCTAAAGAATTCCAAAGGTTCACAAACCTTTGGCTGAAGAAATACCTCCTCATCAGAGCCTTAAGTTATTGTTCCCTGGCCATGGCTGGTGCCATTGTGTTCTAGATTCCCCAAGCAAGGAAAAAGAAAGTGTCTATTTTATTGAGTTCCTTCGCAATCTTTTATATTTCAATGAGATCATCTCTCATTCTTCTAAACCTCTGAGAATATAGAGGAGAAAGTGAGGTCTGCAGACGCTGGAGATCAAAGCTGAAACTTTATTGCTGGAACAGCACAGCAGGTCAGGCAGCATCTAGGGAACAGAAGATTCGACGTTTCGGGCACATGCCTGAAGAAGGGCATGTTCCCGAAACGTCGAATCTTCTGTTCCCTAGATGCTGCCTGACCTGCTGTGCTGTTCCAGCAATAAAGTTTCAGCTCTGAGAATATAGACCCAATGTAGATCATCTTTTATTGTAGGACAACTGTGTTATGCTTTGGTTGCTTCTTTACATTTAACTACCTCACTTTTGTAAAATATTCATCATCCCTAACTTCTATTGATTCCCCCACCTCCCAACTACCTTCCAAACTTTTCACCTAAATCTCCCTCCCAACCAGTCTACCCATCACTATTTCACTTCATGGTGATTTTAATCTTCAACTAAATTTTCCCTTGTTCTTGTCTCACTAATCTATTTTAGCTGCATTTATGTAATCAGCTACTTCATCTTTCACCTTGTTATAATTAACCTCAAAATATCTAGGTTGTCCTTTCAAAGTCTAAACTTCAACCAGGAACTTTTAAATTCATCAAAATAAGTGGCAACAATAAATAAGCCTTTCATGTATTCTTTTCATATTTTTTAAATTGGTTAATAATTGGCTGTGTAATGCAGCCCATGTTCTTTTCATGCTGTTTTGAAATATATTTTAATTTGAGTATTTGATATTTCACTTTTTTCAGGTAAAAAGTGCAAACTACGACGATGATCCTTTTGTCCAGGAATTTCAGTTTAAAGTGAGAGATGAGATGGCTCATGTCACTGGGCGAGTACTTCCAGCTCCCATGCTGCAGTATGGGGGAAGGGTAGGTTATGACAATACTTATGAAATTTGTGACTGTGAAATGAGGAGTTGACAATTTTACTGGAAAATAATCATTTTTAAAATTCAGAATATCAATGTTTGCATTGCGCTATTAATATTATCTAGTGATAGGCACAAAATATAATAAACATGTAAACGGAACCAACTCTTGAGTTTGATTGTCATGTGTATATGTTTTGAAAGTTTCTTCATGTTAATAAGTCTTTTCCAGAACTTTGGGACCATTATTATTCAGTTTTGCTGGGGAGAACGGTCGAAGTTTTTGTTGTAGGCTAGATTAAAATTTTAATCTTTACCTTTAGTGCTAATTATCTAGATTTTTCATTTAATGCAATGGACTTTGACAAAGTTTTGTTAAATGTACAGTACATGTACGTGGAACTATAAGTGAATTGATGAGCAAATGAATAGAGAAAGAAAAATCCAAGGGTCTCAAAGCGGACCTAAAATCTTTTGCACGTATTCAAGAGTCATTTGTAATGCAACAGTAGTTTAAGAGCAGATAATCTGCCCAAAACTTAGTCTGTGACATTCGATCCAATATCGAGTCCAATGTACCACTCCAGCCTTCAGGCGCCTGAGGAACAATGTTCAAAGTCTGAGATCTCAAACCTAGCAGCAAGCACACAGTATACAGAGCAGCTGTGGTCCCCACCTTCCTGTACGCATTAGAAAAATGGACGATGTACAGCAGACACTTCAAATCCCTGAAGAGTTATCAGGGAGCTGCCTTTCCAAAAACTTGCAAATTCATACAGAGAGACATCAAGTCTGCTGTAATAACTTCTAACATCAGTGTATTTAAGTACTCAATGGTTGAGTTTTGAATCAAGGGGCCAGCAGATGAGAAAGCCCAGGACATCACTGCAAAGATGAAGACCAAAGCATTTGCAAGCATCTTCAGCAAGAAGTGCCAGATAAACAATCTATCTTGGCTTCCCCCTAAAGTCTCCAGCATCTTAGAGCATTGTCAGCTTATTCGATTCACTGCACATGACTAGATTCCCTAAAATGTGGAAACAGGCCCTTCGGCCCAACAACTCCACACCAACCCGCCGAAGAGTAACCCACCCAGACCCATTTCCCTCTGATTAATGCATCTAACACTATGGGCAATTTAACATGACCAATTCACCTGAACTACACATCTTTGAACTGTGGGAGGAAACTTGAGCACCCAGAGGAAATCCACGCAGACACAGGGAGAATGTGCAAACTCCACACAGACAGTCACCTGAGGCTGGAATCGAACCTGGGACCCTTATGCTGTGAGGTAACAGTGCTAACCACTGAGCCACCATGCTGCCCTTAACTGACATCAAGTATCAGTTGAAAGCACTACATAGGCTATGGGCCTTGACAACATTCTGACAATAGTACTGAAGATTTATGCTCCAGAACTAGTTGCATGTCTGACCAAACTGTTCCAGTACAGTTGTAGCACTGATCTCTACCCAGCAAGGTACAGACTGCACAATATCCTCTCCACAGAGTGGGACAAATTCACCCTGTCCAATTACAGCCCATTGGTCTATTCTCAATCATCAGCAAAAAGATGGAAGGTGTTATCAACTATGTTTTCAAGTGGCACTTACAAAGAAAAATGCTGCTGTCTCTCGCACTCCATTTGGAATCTGCCAGATCCACTCAGCTGCTGACCTCATTGTATTCTTATTCTAAACATTGACATGAACAAAACTTGAGGCAAAGTAAGGGTGAGTGTCCTTGACATCAAGATAGGACACATTTGTGTCCAACTCAGCAAGACCTGAACAACAGTCATGGGAGAAAGTGAGGACTGAAGATGCTGGAGATTAGAGTCGAGAGTGTGGTGCTGGAAAAGAACAGCAGGTCAGGCAGCATCCGAGGAGCAGGAGAGTCAACGTTTCGGGCATAAGCCCTTCATTAGGAATGAGGTTTGTGGGCCAAGGGTCTGAGGGATAAATGGGAGAGGGTAGGGCTGGGGGGAAAGGTACCTGAGAATGCAATAGGTAAATTAAGGTGGGGGAGCAAGCGATAGGTTGGAGAGGAGGGTGGAGCAGATAGATAGCAAAGACAATGGATAGGTCGCTCTCTTGATATGTTTATCCTACCAATGAATTTGCAAGTTTTTGGAAAGGCCTGATAACTTTTCAGGGATTTGAAGTGTCTGCTGTACATCGTCCATGTTTCTAATGCGTACAGGAAGGTGGGGACCACAGCTGCTCTGTATACTGTGTGCTTGCTGCTAGGTTTGAGATCTCAGACTTTGAACATTGTTCCTCAGGCGCCTGTAGGCTGGAGTGGTACATTGGACTTGATATTGGATCAAATGTCATCATTGTCTCCCCACACAAAGAGGAGTCTCCTGAGGTATAGGAAATATATCATATTGTCCAGAGGCTGGCCATGTATTTTGATGGTCAAGGACAGTGTTGTGTGGCAGGAGAGGGTTGATAGCTAGCCTTTGTTTTCCGGATGTTTAAATCTGAGACAGATTCTCTCATGTACCTCAGTGAATGTGTCAACGATGGATTGTGGCTCAGCCTCTGAGTGTATATGCCCATGGGTACTACCTGCTTACTGCAGTTGAATGACAGAAGTCAGGATGGCCTTAGTCTGACCTGGAAGCATCAAAGGTTAAACAGTTTCCCATTCGCTTATTAGTCAGCTCCAGTCTGCATGGTGCTTCATGGCGATGAGTGTTATGTTTCACTGAGGAAGATGGGGAAGAGTGTAGTGCAATGATGTAAGCATGCTTAATCCCATTTTGTGTTCATATTGGGTCCATGGTGGACTCACTGGTGAGGATTGTGGCTCATGTCATCGTGAAGCAGGCAGAGAATGGTGACAAATTTCTCCAGGTAGCTGAATTTGAGGAGGATATTCCACAGTCACTCATGGTTGAAGACTTTCGTGAAATTGAAGATGGCCATGTACAGAGGTTGGTGCTATTCTATGCACTTATCCTGGATTTGTCTCACACTGAAAATCAAGTTAATTGTGCCACTTGAAACTGCATTGCAACTCATAGGGGAGTTCTTCAGCCACTGGGAGGAGGCAGTTGAAGAGGATTCTCAAAATGACTTTCCTATGGCAGACAGTAGAAAAATCCCTCTTTCTACAAACAAGTCTATCTCCTTTCTTGAAGATGATCACAACGATGACATCTCTGAGATCTCCCATCATGGTTTCTTCCTTCCAGACGATGGCAATAAGATCTGTCGAGAGTGCCTCTCTGCCATATTTTATTACTTCAGCTTGTTTCTCAGCTCCTGGATGACTTTTCCGACCTCATGCCAGGTTGGAGGTGTGCTGATATGGCGACAGATAGCGTACTGCAGGTTGGCATTGAGAGCAACTATGTCAAAGGCTGCAACTTTGTTGAGGAGTCCTCAAAGGTGCTGACTGCTTCTCAGTCTTTTGAGTGACTGTCCGTTTTTTGGTTCTCAGTGGAGTAGATTCCTGGGTACACAGCCTGTGGATGGCTTTGATTCCGCTGAAAATATTGAGAACCACGACGTGCACAATGAGTTGCTGAATCTCCTGTGTTCGGTTGCCTGTAGTCTTGTTTCCTGTTGCTCAGGTTTTGTAGGAGCTGCTAGTTCAAGAATGCCTTGTGTTTGCATTCTCATCAAATCATCGATCTTGATGTCTCCTGGTCAAGAAACAAGCATCTCCACGTAGGTGCTGATTATCCCCTTTTGGAATGGACCAGGTGCTGGGCACTTTGTGGCCCTGACATGTTGGTTATCACCAGTTTGGCTTTGAGACAATGCCTGAGTAGGTCAGTCTTCTCTGGTTGTTGAGACTAGTAACCTTGAATCTCCTATGGTAGAGTACCTCTGCTGGTTTGGAACCAAATTGATGGAGATGGTAGAGCAGATTGATGATGATGATTGGTCAAGCACTCGTCATTTCCAGTCATGGAGCAGATTTCGAGGACATCTTCGTAGTCCCTTGTTTGAGCAATGATGTAGCCAATTAGGTGCGTTCTTGGAGGAGGTTGTTGTCATGAGGTATTGTGCTTGTTTTCTCATGGAACAGGGTGTTTATTATAATGCCGTCATGTTCAGGGCACTTTTTCAGGAGGACTCCATTGGGGTCTGTTTTCCCAGTGGGGTTTTGGGCTGGTTTGCATCCTGCATGACTCTGGTATTGAAGTAATCAAGGAGAATCAACTCCTCTCCCTTGGGGATGCGGGACAGCGATGCAGGTGTAGAATGCTTCTCTTGTCTCATCTGTTTGATCTCAGGTTGAGATATAGGCGCTTGTTATGACAGAGATGGACATCCAAAACAAATCAACCTTTCTGCACTTATATTTAGAACACAGTAAAATTAAAACCTTCACAGGCCCTCAAAATTAACTTCAGTGGTTCATAACCAGACTCTGCAAATCAATTGTAGACACAATGTCTGTAGTTCAAACAAGAGACTGTGTGCAATTTATAACACCACAGTAACTTTAGCAGAGCAAAATTAAAAAATAATATAGTCTAATTGACATTTGTGATTTAAATCCAATATTCTTTGTCTTCAGCCTCACTCTCTCAAAAACAGACACACAAATACAGTTAAGGAATAAATCGAGGAAAATAATAAATTAGGCAGATTTCAGAAGCGGTTTTCAAAATGCATTGTTCCACAAATGTAGCTGATTGTTTCTGAATTGATTTTCTGAAGATATTGATCAGGGCCACCTTTTCACTCAGGAAAGTCAGTGATACTTGGAATTTAGTTTCTATTCTCTGAACTTCCAATAGAAGATGACAAGACGCTAGGCAGGCAGTTTTCAAATCCTTGTGCTGTAGCATCAACAACAGAATTCCTTCTCACAGAGAACTCATTCCAAAACTCAGTTCAAAACTCTTGTTTCTCCCTGTCAGAATGATCATCTCCCTATAAGGTCCTAGTTACCATTCATTTGCCAATTCTGCTTGAGCACTAGATCTTTCCCAGACTTTCTAGAACAATTCCCAGGTACTGACCTTGTTTCTGGCTAAACGTTTGTTATCAGTTAAATATACTGTTCTTTGCTGATGTCAAAAGAGTCTGTAGAACCTTTTGCACAATTAACTTCCTGGCATGACCTCGCAAACAAACAACAGCTTGTTTCTTCAGATTTCCCTATTTTTAAACACAAGCTGCTGCCCACAGTCCAAATATCATTTTCAGCTCACAGTTCTCGGTTCACAGCTCCAAATCAAAATTTATAAAAGAACAAAACATAAATAATGAAAAATCAAGGGTTCTAACACACTATTGTACTGATTCTGGGCCAGAATGAGGTACTCACTTACCCCAAAGGCATTCATTGAGACGTAGGAACAGTTCGTTCCTGACTGCCCCGTAGAAACAACTTTCTTCTGGTTTGCCTTTCTAGAAGGTAGCTTGCTCTTCAGGCTGATGTCCTACCAGTCGTGTCTCACTGACTGTGGTGCCACAGTTCCCAGACTATGATGTCAGTGTCACATTCAGACCAGTTGTTGTTGAGGTTGTTAAAGGAGTCCTAAAGTTCCAAGTCCCTGAAGTTAAATTGGGTGGTACAAGAGGGAGGGGGTGTAAAAGATCCCTATGCATAATTCTTTTAATATGGGATGGTTGTTGCACACCAACTACAACACAGTCCCAACAGCACGAGCTTTAGACCCAATGGCAAGGAGAATCCAAGACGAGTGGAGAGACAGGCTGTGCTAGAGGGTGAGAGGCTAACAAGCACTCAGCTTCCATTAATCACTACCATGGTGGGATAGGAGGCAAAGCCTATAGTAGTGATGACCAATGATATCTGTGTGTCAAAGGGGTGTCCTAGCTGGGATCCGATCCAGAACCATTCACCAGCTCAAGCTCCTGCGGTAGTAGGTCAAAGTTCAACTCAAAATGGCACAGTGAGTTGGGGAGCTGGACCTAGTCGAGTTCAGAGTCATATTGCAGTCCATACCAGGGATGTGCCAATAATTAAATTATATTGAGGTATGTAATCTTTACATGGTTTATCTTGACCCCAGAAGAGCCTGATTCAGAACTATTATTGAAGTTTTTTTTATTTTCCAAAACTAGTTAGACAAGAATGTAATGTTTTTTGGATTTTTTAAATTGAATTAACCCTTTGGGATTACAGCAGAAGATAGCATTAAAAGTGCAATGTCCTGTGCATTGGAATTTGTTCACAGTTTACGGATTTCTTAAATTCTCCTTGTTCAGTAATATGTGTCTGTGTATCATAGAAGGTGTACAGTGTCCAGAGGGTTGATGACGTTAAGAGAGCGTGCAGGCTATTTTAAAACAAATTTGTGATGACATTCCTGGTATGCACTGAGTTACAATATCTTGTTTTGTAGGTGGAACCAAGTCATTTCAGATTACAAACTGTAAGTAACCCTAAGCCTGACTAAATGAGCAATGTGATATTGTCTGAAAATATCTTGTTAAATAAACATACAGAATGCTGTTTACCTTGTGTGTCATACCTTGTATATTTGTGTGGTGAGCTAATTTTTGGTCCATGTGATTAAAGCTGTACCCATCAGATGCACTAGTGAGAACTCTCCTACTAATATGTTTAATGTAATAGTAATATAAAAGCAAAATACTACAAATGCTAAAATTCTGAAAGAGAAACAGAAAAGGCTAGAAATAACCAGCAGGTTCAGCAAAATTTCTGCTATGTCATTGGTCATAGCGTACAGTGGAGGCTTAAATATGGAGAGACAGAGACAGAGAGAGAGAGAGAGAGAGATAGTAGAAAATCAGGACCTTGTTTGAGAAAGTGCCACATTAGCTCACATTTAAAAACAATGAGAGGAGACTATTCTGTCAGATTCTCACACCATTGAGTTGATTGTGTAATCTATTTAAATTTAAGTTGCAAATATCTTTTTAAAATGCAGATATATCAGTCATTTATTATTAGTCTTTTTACGCTGCACACATTTCAATTCGGTAGTCAAACAGTACTAATCGTCTGTAACAATATTTTAAAAGCTACATTGATGAACAGAATCCAAGCTATCCAGATAAATCTATCTTAGGTTTCTAATTGTGAAAGTTACATAACTTTTTTCCTCATTGCATGAATTGAAAATGTTTAATTTGTTTAAGATTTCCATTTTTTCAAAATAAGGTGTGATTGATCTGATCTTTTATTTTACTACTTTCTGCAGAATCGAACGGTTGCTACTCCAAGTCATGGTGTTTGGGACATGAGGGGGAAACAGTTCCATACTGGGGTTGAAATCAAAATGTGGGCAATAGCATGTTTTGCAGCACAGAGACAATGTAGAGAAGAAGTACTTAAGTAAGATGACACTTCCCTAACTTTAAATTTATTGTTCCAGTTAGATACTTCCAAACAAATAAATTACTTTTAAAGCTTTAGAATTATTATAATTTCGGTCTTGGTTCTAAATGTATTTAAATTGAGTGGATGATCACTTACCACTGTCTTCTCAGGAGTTTTACTGACCAGCTACGGAAAATATCAAAGGATGCGGGGATGCCTATTCAGGGCCAGCCATGTTTCTGCAAATATGCGCAAGGAGCTGACAGTGTAGAGCCAATGTTCCGGCATCTGAAGAACACCTATTCAGGACTCCAGCTTGTTATTGTTATTCTACCGGGGAAAACACCTGTCTATGGTAATTAAATATTCTTTAAATTTGTAAACGCACCTAATTATTCAAACTTGAAGGTTTAAATCCTTACTTGGCATATCATTCCATGGCCAATAATTCTTCTACAGTACCTGTTTGTAACTCTCTAATTTGTATTTAGACCTGGTTGGAGGTAACAGTAAGCATTTTGAATGTTGCCGTAGAGTTGATTTCCCACTCAAGACTCACATGCACTTTCAGCAGAAATTAATGTGTCACAAGCAGACAGTGCAAACATGGCAAATTTTAACCCCATGCTGCAAACTACAAAATGCTTGTTGTTGCTTTAGATGGCATCAATGCTTGGAATTTAATGGCAAACTCATTTCTAAGGAGGGTGAGTAAAATATTTAGGTTGAAACTTTATTGCTGGAACAGCACAGCAGGTCAGGCAGCATCCAGGGAACAGGAGATTCGACGTTTCGGGCACAGGCCCTTCTTGGGAGCGGGAAGTGGAGGAGATGCGGTGGAGGGCCTGTAAAATATTTAAAATATTTACTCAGGCAGTGGGGTGCCTGATGAGGATATTGCTGAGGTCAAAGACAGTACCTTATCGATGCACATAGCTTTGGGAAGGGGATTGCCAAACCCCTGACGGCCAAACCCCAGCTGCTGCTGCCATCCCTTCTTTTCCATAACCTTCCTGCCTTTGCTTACCTGAGACCTGGGTCCCTCAACAACCCTCGCCTTTCAGTGTTTGTATCACCAGCAACTGTAACTGCTCCTGTGGTGACATTGCCTGTATTGCATAGTTGTCAACTTCAAATGGTCAGCAGCTCTCAGTGGTAAGGGTTTTCATCCCAGAGATATTTGATCCTGGTAATGGCCTACTGCTCACAAATTATGTGCCTGAGGCTATGTAGATTCTTATTGGCAATCCAGCCAGCCAGCAAGAGTTGATTGTTACCTGCATTAAATACTGCCCAGTGTGTGTGATACCAACAGAAATTCTTAAAGGAAGCGTTAAGTAAGTTTTATTTGTATTCATTGTCATTGAATAATTCCTTCCACGACAGTCCCTAATTTATACATTTTGTGTTCCTCATCTGCTTTAATGATGTTGGTAGAGAGGAGGGATTTGAAGCATCTCCGAGCAGCTCCACTCGCTGCAGTTGCAGGTCTTAAATGATTTAAAGATTAAAAAATTAAAAACACAGGCTGATTACCAAAGAATATGAGTATCCACCATCAGAACAATTATTTTTGATGGGAATCAAATACAAATTATGCCAGAAGTTTTATAGATAGACATTGGGGGAAGTGCTTAGAATGAATGACTTTCCCCTGTATGTCCTTTTTAAATCCTAATTTACTTATTTTAGCATTGCATTTATTGGTCGTACCATACCAGTTAAATGAAAAGTTATTTCAACACCTTTTCAGGTACCCATTAGACAATTTTACACTCTCAAAGAAACATAACTTGGTATTGCTGAAATTATTATCTAATTATTAAAGTTACAAGCTTATACCATTCTAAATTTATTTTGTTCTCCAATGCAGTATTCACTAATGTGTCTTGCAGTAGTGTCTATTGGTTTTTTTTTTCTTTAATATTTAGAGTCATAGAGTCAGACAGCATGGAAACAGACCTTTCGGTCCAACAAGTCCATGCCAGCTATGTTCCCAAAATAAACTAATCCCACCTGCCTGTATTTAGCCCATATTTGGCTTCCAAACCGTTCCTATTCGTGTATTATCCAAATGTATTTTAAATGTTGTAACTGTCCCTGCATCCACCACTTCCTCTGGCAAGTCATTCCAAACAGTAACTGTGCTCTTGAGTAAAATATTGCCCTTAATGTGCCTTTTAAATCTTTTTCCTCTCACCTTAAAACTATGCTCCCTAGTTTTGACCCCATGCTGCAAACTGATAAATGCTTATTGTTGCTTTAGTTGGCATCAGTACTTGGAATTTAACAGCAAACTCATTTCTAAGGAGGGTGAGAAAAATATTTACTCCGGCAGTGGGGTGCCTGATGAGAATCTTGTTGAGGTCGAAGGCACAGCACCTCATTGATGCACTTAGCTTTGGGAAGAAGGTTGCTAAACCACTGACAGCCAAACCCAGCTGTTGCTGCCATTCCCTCTTTTCCATGACTTTCCTGCCTTAGCTTACCTGAGACCTTATAGAAAAGACCTTTGCTATTCACCCTCTATGCTCATCATTATTTTGTAAACTTTTATAAGGTCACTCCTCAACCTCCTATGCTTTAGTGAGAAAAGTCCCAGCCTATTCAGTCTATTTGTATAACTCAAACCCTCTATTCGAGGCAACATCCTGGTAAATCTTTTCTCAACCCTCTTCAGCTTAATAGTATCCTCCCTATATACTGCATACACAACTCCAGAAGAAGCCTCAACCTTTTATGCAACCTAGATATGACTTCCCAAATCCTGTACTCAAAAGTCTGAGCAATGAAGGCAAGCATGCAAAATGCCTTCTTAACTACCCTGTCTACATGTGATACAAATTTGAAAGGATTATGTACCTGAACCTCTAGGTCTCTGTCCTACAATACTGCCCAGGCCCAACCACTAATTGTGTAAGTCCTGTCCTTGTTTATTTTGTCAAAATGCAATACCTCACATTTATTCAAATTAAACTCCGTCAGCCACTCCTCAGCCCATTGAACCATTTGATCAAGATCTCTTTGTAATCTTGCACAACCTTCTTTCCTGTCCACTATACCACCAATTTTGATGTCATCCACAAATTTATTAACCATTTCTCCTATGTTCTTATCCAAATCATTGAAATAAATGACAAAACAAAAGTGAACCCAGTACCAATTCCTGTGGAACACCACTGGTCACAGATGTCCAGTCCAAAAAAAGCACTCTGAATCACTCAGTCTCCTCTGGCAAAGCCAATTTCGTATCCAATTAGCAAGCCCACCCTGAATCCCATGTGATCTAACTTTACTAATTAGTCTACCCCGCAGAACCTTACCAAAAGCTTACGAAAGTCCAAGTAAACAACATCTTGTGTTCTGCCCTCATCAACCTTTTTGGATACTTCCTCAAAAGAATTCCAGTCAAGTTTGTGAGACGCATTTTCTCTTGCACAAAATCATGCTCACTGTCCCTAATCATTCTTTGCCTTTCCAAATGCATATAAATCCTATCTTTCAGAATCACCTCCAATAATTTACCAACTACTGATATCAGACTCCCAGGTCTTTAGTTCCCAGGCTTCTCCTTTCAGCCTTCCTTAAATAAAGGCACAACGTTAGCCACCCGCCAGTCCGCCAGCACCTTATCCGTGGTTATTGAATATACAATATTTCTGCTAGGGGCCCTGCAATTTCCTCCCTAATTTCTCACAACATTCTAGGTACACTTGATCAGGTCCTGGAGATTTATCCAGCATCATATTTTATATGACTTCCAGTCCCTCCTCTTGTTTAATGTGAATTGTTTTAAAAACATCAATATTTATTTCCCCTAAGATTTCGAGCCTTTATTAATGTCTTCACAGTAAAAACTGAAATGAATTACCCGTTCAATGTCAATCCCACCTTTTGAGGTTCAACATATAGATGATCTTGTTGATCTTTATGGGATCTCTCTCTCTCTCTCTCTCTCTCTCTCTCTCAACGATTCAAGAATCTGAATCCCTGAACATGTTCAGCCATTGATTTTTCTGCCCTATCTGTTTATTCCTTCCCTCATTAGAATTTGACACGGAGTAAACCGGAGAATACTGCTTTTCAAGTTCTGTTTTTTAACCTTCTCATTAAACTTTTATATTTACTCTGGAGAGCCTGCACCTTTTCCTTAACTGTCATTCCTACTAATCTGTACAACAACTTCCAGATTCTCACATTCCCCTGTCACAATATGCTTCAAACATTTTGATACATCCTTAACCCTGGCTCCAGAAAAGAGTTATTATACAATTGCATAACCTTGCCCAATTTTAGTGTAAATCTGGCATTTGCTCATATAACAAGAGTGTGTCAGTTCATATAATCCACATCCACTTGAAGGGTGTGAATGAAAGTAAAGATTACCTGCTACATTTGCTTTCAGTGGAACTGATTGAAATGTAAATGAAGTCCAAATCAGCCTTGATTTGTTCATTAATCTAAGTAACATTTCACTGGAGCATATAGATTGCTACTGGTGATGAGATCATTTTGTGGAAGATTGTGCGCAATTGTAATGTCACTAGATTATGTAACCCAAAGGCCGAAGATGGTGCTTGTGAGCATGAGTTCAAGTCTATATCTTTATCAGGTGAAACCCAGAGTACTGTTAATTGTATAAATGAAGTGTATGAGTGGACAGTGGCACATGGGCAGTTATTTGTATAATTATAAGATCAAGTGTTACTAGTTAGTGTGGTATATGTTCTTATCAATTTAACATCTGATACATTCCCTATCTGGGAGTCAAATACTGTGGATTTTGAATCAGCAGATAGTGCAACTACCTCTGAGCCAGAAATTCTGGGCTCAACAAGGGACATGTTAGATGGAGATGAGGAATTTCCTAAGGTGAATGTTTTTCATTCTTTTCCCTTGCGGGGGCTGTGGCTGTTGAATCATTGAGCATACTCAAGATAGAAATGAATGGATTTCTGGAGACTAATGACATAAAGATATTTGGAGATAGTGTGTAAGATAGATGATAGCCACGGTCAGTTGGATAGAATGAATGAACTACTCATTTTCCTGTGTTCAAGACCCAGATTCGTTGGCTGTGGAAGGTGTGTTTATATCATTAATTAAATTGTTTAATAATCCTTCAAGCACTTCCCTACTATTCCTCAGGGAAGAAGGTATTTATGAAACAAACAAGATCAAATCTAAAAGGCATTCTATCTGGTACAGGCATGTGTAGCAAATTGAAGAACTGCCTTGATGGTCTGTTCCTGCACCTGATCAAAGTGCCTATTAACAGGTCTAGGTAAAGGGCAGTTAAAGGGATCCATATGACCTGGCTGTCTGCCTCTCCTTAATGGTTATGTGTGAACTTTGAATGTCCTTGAGGGAAAGTGCTGAGTCCATGTCCTTGTAGTTGGTGAGCACTGCAAATGTTGCAATGCATTATCATGCCTCATTTCATTTAATATTTTCATTTTAGTTACAATGCCCCTGTAAAGGGTAGTTCAATGGTTGTACTTTTAATTTGTTTTTTCTTAATCTGAAAAATATAAAGGGACACTAATTAACTAATTGAACTGGTGTTCTGTTGTAGAATTAGGAACTATACATGTTTATAATTTCAATTTGTGCATCGAAAACTGAGTAAAGACTTCCGGTCTCTTCCTTCACCAGCTGATTGACAAATGTAACAGGAACAGTTCATGAGACTGACTTTGAGCATCACTGATCACAACAAGTGGTGCTTCAGGGTATTGCAACAGCACAAGTAAGGCAGCATACTTTTGATGCCACTTTATTTATTTGAACCAGTGTATTAACCTTGCATTGCAAAAGCAGCAGCACTATTGTGGTTGAAGTTTCTTTCGATGTTTCAGTCGCCTTAACTCAAAAGTTTAATTTCTCCCATTTTTTATTTTACTGATGTATATTGATATTTCTAAGCAAATTATAACTGGATGTTTTTTATATACTGTCAAGTATTTAGTAGAAATGGTACCAGGGCGTGTGTCTAGCTGTCTATATAAATGAATTTGGATGATTACAGAGTTATTGCAGCAAGGAGCACTAGTAATCTGTGGAAGTGCAGGAATACTTGCATCTGGGCTGTGAAGTGCTAGGAATGAGACTCCAACCATCTTGACACACACTGCAAATTCTTAATCATCCAGAAGACTAATTGAATGGATCCTCAAAATAGCTCTCTGGGTAGCCTGACTCAGTCAGTCTGATTGCCTTCATTGGGGAAATCACCAAGAAAAATCTTCTAATGCATTCACCTTTCTTCTAGCCGAGGTGAAGCGTGTGGGAGATACTCTCCTAGGAATGGCTACTCAGTGTGTTCAAGTGAAGAACGTTGTCAAAACGTCTCCACAGACATTATCGAACCTCTGCCTGAAGATTAATGTGAAACTAGGTGGTATTAACAACATTCTCGTGCCACATCAGCGGTAAGTTTGTTTTCTTGTTTTGTCTCAGTCAAGATGCTTTATAGAAATATTATAAAACAAAATATGGCATTAGCCACATAAGGTGATATTGAGTCGGATGACCATAGCCTCATCAAATAAATAAGTTTTAAGGATGATCTTAAAAGCGGAAACTGAGGTGAAGATGGGCATGTATTCTGAACCATAGTGCTTAGGTAACTGTAGGAACTGCCAACAAAGATGAAGCAACTAAAATCAAGGATACACTATAAACCAGAATTAAATTAGCACCAGTATCCTGGATGGTTCCGAGGCTGGACAAGATTAAGATATTGAGTGGTAAGGACATGAAGGAATTTGAAAGGTAGAATAAGAATTTCAACATTATGATATTAATCATTTGGGAGTCGGTGTAGGTCAGCAAAGACAGATGTATGGAGAAGCAAAGCTTGTTGCGAGTTGTTATAACACAATTGGCCAAGTTTGGATAACCTCATCAGTATTAAAAAAATTATGAATGTTATCTTAAATTGCTGATTTATAATGATTTTTGCCTTTGTGAAGTTAGCAGTTTCCATGGCAGTATGGGTGAGGGCTTTGACTTTTTGACAAGATATTCACTTTCAGTTGGAGTTCCACTTCATTAAGCTACAAAACCGAAGGTTTGTGAAATCTCATTCAGGTGTTTTGGCAGAAGTTTGCTTGAATTTGCTAAGGTTTAAAGTATAACTGATTTTGGTAGATCTCTGTGTGAACATGCAGTTATCTTTGTGAAGCAATGACCATGTTGTTTCCAAGACTGAAATGGGTACAGTGGGTGTAGAGCCATAAGTTGAATTGGGCTCCTTTTTGTTTTAAAATTGATGAATCAGTGATTGAAGCAAACAGACTGGGAAGGATCTTCTGTTGTGCAAACTATGCTGATCTTCAGACAGGAAGCAATTAGCTGGATGTCCCCAGGTAGGACTAGGGAAAATCTGAAGTTCCTCTGTCAGAATGATATTGAGTAATCCTTGCTGACAACAAATAAGGACTGTTTCACACTCCATGATGATGCATCTACAACATACAACCATTAACTGATTTGTGTCCATGTAAGAAGCATTGTTATAAATCTAAGATGTAACAGCAAGTTTATACTTGCAAAACCCTGAATTTTGTTGACAAACAGATGTAAGAGGAAGAAATAGCGCAAGACATAAATGTTATATTGGTAAAATTCAATAGTCAAGAGACTTCAAAAGGAAATTTGAAACAGCCTTGCGAGATGTAAGGAGCTCTTGAAATCCTCTGTATTGCTGAACTGATCGTTCTAAAGTCCTGAGTCGTATGAAAAGATGGTTACATGAGCAGCTGACAGATCAGTGATTGTTTGCATAGAGAAAAGAAATTACAAAATAAACTAATTATGGCATTAAAATTCACCCAAGAATCTTGAATTTTTGTATTGAAGCATTCTAGTTAAGGCAACTATTTTGTATTGACAATTATAAGTAAGCCAAACTAAATGTCAGTAACAAACGAGATGTGTAGCAAAGGAAGGATTGGTCAGCTCTCAAACAATGACAAGACAAAGTACAGGAAAAAGAGTATAGTGGCATGGTGAAACTTCAACAATCTCTCCCTCAATGTCAACAAAATGAAGGAGCTGGTCGTCAACTTCAGGAAGTGAAGTGGAGGACATGCCTTTGTCTGTATCAGTGGCACTGAAGCAGAAGTGGTAGAGAGCTTCACATTTCTATGAATAAATATCACTAACAATCCTTCCTGGTTCATCCATGATGATGCTAAAGTCAAGAAAGCACACCAATGCCTCTACTTCCTCAGAAGGCTAAGAAAATTTGGCATGTTCACAATACCTGTTACCAATTTTTGTAGATGCACCATGGTATGCCAACTGCTGTGTCCAAGATTGCAAAAAATTATTAAATTGTTAATGCAGCCCTGTCCATCACACAAACCAGCCTTCCTTCCATTGACTCCATCTATACTTCCTGTTGCCTCAGGAAAGCCGCTAACATATTCAAAGATCCCTCCCATCCCAGTTATACTCTTCCACCTTCTTCCATCAGGCAGAAGATATAAACGTTTGAAAACACAACATCAGATTAAAAAATAGCTTCTTCCCAGCTATTATCAGATTTATGAACAGACCTCTCATATTTTACAGTTGATCTTTCTCAGCACCTTCGCTGTAGCTAAAAGACTATATTCTGTATTTTATTCTATTACCCTGATGTACTTCTGTGAGGTATGATTTACCTCGATAGCATGCAATATAGAACTTTTCACTGCATAACCGTATGTGTAACAATAATAAATCAATCTAATCAAATCAAGTTAAAGGTGGAGTTAGAGCCCTAGGGATATATGAAACAATAAATTTTCATGGAAAGGAAGACATTGGACTTTGCTATTGATGGTTTGTTGGAGTGCTTTTGCTATTATGCAGTTAACGTTGGTGTCAGATGCTTGCATTGTTTCATATATTGTCTGAAACCTAATTGCTATGACTCTGTGGTAAGGTTTCAAATCAGGTTATACTTACTAACTTCAGTCACACTAGCATGAAATTGGCATCAACAGAAATAATTATTTTCTAAAGACTATACACTATATATACAAGACAAAAATTAAATTTATTTGTAATAAAGATAGTTGTTTGGAATAGAAATTAGTTAGTCAAAAGTTTGCAAATAATCAAATTTATATTCTAGTCAGACTCTACAATTTATGTACAAATTAATTTCATAAGAAACAAAAAGCATCTATATTTGCTTTTTTATATCTGTTCCAGTTTTGAACAAGCTACTCAAGAATTGTTTATTTCTTCATTTAATGCCTGTAGACCATCCGTATTCCAACAGCCTGTGATCTTTCTGGGGGCTGATGTCACACACCCACCAGCTGGAGATGGCAAGAAACCTTCTATTGCTGCTGTAAGTGTTCATTTTTTTTGACATGAATACGTACTCTCAAATGGGCAAGGGTAGTGGAGGAAGAAAGGAGAAAAATGTGCAATGTAAGCAAATCTTGTCTTCTGCATTGTGTACTCTTAATTTTGAACATGGACGAAGGAACATGCTGGTCTGTTTTGCACTTAGTTCATGAATTTTCCAGGAATATTTTGGAATTTGGTCAACTTGAGGGACATGCTAAATCAAGACAGCCCATCTAACATTACCAGGGTTGGTAGGGTTCATGTGGGGGTAGGGGGAAGGGAGGGGTGGGTGGGCATTTAAAGGTTGGTATAAATAGAAAGAAGTGACAATTCCAGGCATGAGGTACTCCACTTGCATTGCATATCTGGATCTCACAATTCGTTCCTCTAGGATAGTGGTCTATTTCAAAGGCAGCAAATGCAGAAGCAGAGAAAGAAGCCATCACAAATGATTCTCTGGTTCTAATTAGATGGATTAGAAAAGAGCAAGGTGACAGGAGTCCTAACCACTGTATCCACACAGCAGAGTTTGGGCAATCACATTGAAGATTGCAGCCAGATCAAGAATGAAGAGGATGGAATGTTTGCCTTTGTCACAGACACATGTCAATTTTAATACTGATGAAGGGAAAAATTCACCTGTCACTGACTTTTGTGTTTCGGTGAGAAGACAGGTTAATTATGACTTATTTGATTCTGCTAACCGCATTCCTATATATGCAAACCTGGGTCATCATAATCTTTTCATTTTCAAATCCCACAAATCATTCATAAAGCAAGTGTCAGGGTGTTAATCAGTCTGTGTGCAATTATCTGATTGCTTTTTCTAGGTTGTGGGCAGTATGGATGCCCATCCTAGTCGTTACTGTGCCACTGTGCGCGTTCAGAGACCTCGACAGGAGATCATTCAAGACCTAGCTTCAATGGTTCGAGAACTTCTCATTCAGTTTTACAAATCAACTCGCTTCAAGCCCACTCGAATTATATTCTACCGTGACGGTGTTTCTGAGGGCCAATTCCGTCAGGTAAAAGTAGCTCATGGGTAACTATCATATTCTGTGCTCCAAGCTAATTAATACAAATTTAAAATTAAATTTTATGACAAAAATATTTTCCAGTTATCTTTGTAAACTTGCTATAACCAATTCAGGACAAACTGCTATGTTTCCCTCACAATGTGTGGAAATCTCTGGGCTGAAACCAACATGTGATAACAAAGTTGGACTGAAAGCTTCATTTTGCCAGTTTACTATCAAATGTAATTCATTTTCCTCCCATGGGGATGAATTTGAACTCTGAAAATGCAAAATATCTGGAACAAATGCAAAATCTGCTTCCATTTTGTTTTGATGGAGGGTGGACAAGGGGCAGGCTCTGCTCAGAGGAAATGTGTTGACAATTTAAATATATTACATGTCTTCGTTTTTAACATTATAATTTTAATGGAACTCAACAGCTCAAAGGAGGGGAAAGTAGTTGAATCCATGAGGCAGTCCCTTTCCAGAGCTGCCAGTGGGCAAAGAATACTGTGGTAAGGCCTCCAGACAGACTAATCAGTAACGCCAAATCTCCCACTTTAGTTACCCATCACTCATGCTCCAGCAATCTTCCAGGACATGAACTCCAATGGGATTCCTTCCTCATGATCAAGACATCTCCTAACCATCATGGGATGACCTCATTGCTATTCCCACTCAACAGTTTATATTTTCCAATACCATTTCCTACTCTAAATCTCCATTTTGTCAATCATGCGAACTATGGAAAAAATCAGATGCTGCTTTCCAACCCTGTCCCCACAACTGGTACAGAACATTAGCTCTAAATTAAAATCCAGCCCATGATCGAATCTCGGGGATGGCAGGATCCATGAACTTTATGGAGCCACTTAATTTAACGGCATTCCCCACCAATCATACTTACATTTGCTTTTATGTTGTAGGTATTGTATTGTGAGCTATTGGCAATTCGAGAAGCCTGCATCAGCTTGGAAAAGGACTATCAGCCTGGCATCACATACATTGTCGTGCAGAAACGTCATCACACTCGATTGTTCTGTGCTGATAAGAATGAAAGGGTAAGAACTAACACATGAATCTCTCACATGATATCTCTCTCTCTCAATACATCTGGCTTGGGGAGTTTTAAAACATGAGTTAAATCTTCAAATGGCCATTAAACTCAATGATTTTTCTTTTAGAGACCGGAGTGTGAAATGGTACACAATTTTTGAGTCTGGGTGTTGAGACTTATTCTTTTATTCCCTCTGTCTGAAAGGTTGGAAGAAGTGGAAATATTCCAGCAGGCACAACTGTAGACACAGATATCACCCACCCATATGAATTTGATTTTTATCTCTGCAGCCATGCTGGGATACAGGTATGAAATGAATGCTTGATAATGTAATATTTGCATTGCTGGAGGATAAAGCAGAGAAGTGTGTGAAGCTGTTTTTTCTGAATGTTTCACATGTTTACAAGTACCACTTCTGTTAAGAGGGAAGATTAATAAATAACTGGAAATCAGAGCAGACAACAAGCACATCCTGATGTCTGCCATTTCAAAAATGCAGTTGTTGCAAAAAAGAGGCATTTTCCTCCTTTTGAGTAAGCGTCATAGCTTTAATTTTGCCTATGTAATGTACCAGGAGAAAGTGAGGACTGCAGATGTTGGAGATCACAGTCTAAAAGTGTGGCACTGGAAAAGCACAGCTGGTCAAGCAGCATCCGAGGAACAGGCAACTCGACGTTTCAAGCATAAGCCCTTCATCAGGACGGAGTTATGCCTGAAATGTTGACTCCTCGGATGCTGCATGACTGCTGTGCTTTACCAGCACCACACTTTTTGACTCAGTAATATACTGAAGACTAAAGAGATTGTAAATTAATAATATTGTGGTTTGCCTTTTACTAAGGAAAGAAATAAGTTTTATTTATGGAACCTTTCATTTCCTCATGGCATCACAATGGACTTTGTAACCAATTAAATACTTCTGAAGTGTAGTTATTTTTGTAAAGAAAAGCAACAAATAGCGTTCCCTCTAAATTTTTTTTCTTCTCTGTGGACCTCCGAGGTCCATGTGCAATAGTACTTCCAGACCTAGATGTCAAAGACGTGATCAGCATTGACACATCATGTGCAGAAACTCAGAACAACAGCTTAGAGGGAACACTATCAGCAACAAGTTTGCTCACAGCACGATCCACACACATCAACATGGCAAATGACCAGACAATCACTGGATAAGCCAGGTGAATTTACCTGGTCTTCAATGAATACAGCACTACATTGTGCTTTGTTCTTTGAAATTCACTTGTCTGGATTTAGAAATGATTATGGTTATTTTGACAAAGTGGATCAATTAAGAATAGCCAGCACTAATTTGTTAAAGGCACATCGTATATAATTAATTTGATTACGTTTTCTTATGATCAGGTGAGAAAGGTTGTCTTTTTAACCTCAGTGCTTGATTGCAATGTAGATCTTTAATTCTTTTTAACAAGCAAATATATCAATTAAAATATTTCGGTTAAAACTGCATTTACTAGATTGAAATAAAAGAGCTAATTATAAAAATTTCCTAGCACGAAAGAAAGAGGAATTGAATTGAATTTAATGTCACGTGTACCGAGGCACAGTGAAAAGCTTTTGTCTTGCGAGCAATACAGGCAGATCACAAGTTAAATAGCATAGACAAGTAAATAATAGGTAAACAGTGGCAAAAACCAAAACACCGGTGCAGGCGAATGCTAAGAGTTTGAGAGTCCACTCAGTATTCTCACAACAGTAGGTTAGAAACTGTTTTGAAACCGGCTGATGCGTGTGTTCAGGCTTCTCTACCTTCTCCCCGATGGTAGAGGTTATAGAAAAACATTGCCAGGGTGGGATGGATCTTTGAGAATGCTGGCGGCCTTTTCTTGACAGTGGGCCTGAAAGATATATTCTATAGATGGGAGGCCTTTGTGATTGTCCGAGCCAAGTTCACCGCTCTCTGTAACCATGTTCAATCTTGAATGGTACAGTTGCCATACCAGATAGTGATACATCCAGACAGAATGCTCTTGATGGCGCAACTATAAAAGTTGGCAAGGGTATTTGCCGTTATGCCAAATTTTCTCAGCTGCCTGAGAAAGATGAGATGTTCTTGGGCTTTTGTAACCAGTGTGTCCACATGAAGAATCCAAGAAAGCTTGTTGTTAATGACCACTCCCAGTAACTTGGCACTCTCCACTCTTTCCACCTCTGTGCTGTTATTGTGTAGGGGGGCATGAGTACCATCCCGCTGAAAGTCAATAATGAGTTCCTTGGTTTTGCTGGCATTGAGAGCTCGGTTGTTCTCAGTGCACCATTTCTCCAGGTCTTCCACCTCCTGTCTGTAGTCAGTTTCATCACCATCTGAGATTAGACGGACTATGGTGTTGTCATCAGCGAACTTGTAAATGGCATTAGTCTGGTGTTTGGCAACGCAGTCATGGGTACACAGTGAGTACAGTAGGGGGCTGAGTACACACCCCTGGGGGGGCTCCAGTTTGAGTGTTAGTGAGGATGAAATATTGTCCCCAATCTTCACTGATTGTAGCCTGTGGGTCAGGAAACTGCAGATCCAGTTGCAGAGAGTGGGGCTTAGTCCGAGATCACTAAGTTTAGTAATCAGTCTTGAGGGGATAATCGTGTTGAAGGCTGAACTGTAGTCAATGAGTAGGATTCTTACGTAGCTGTTCTGGTATCAAGATGTTCTGGGGAGGAGTGAAGGAAAGTGATATGGCATCTGACATGGATCTGTCCGAGAAGACCTCTGCCAGTTGATCTGCACATGCTCTGAGTGCATTGTCTGATACTCCATCTGGTCCCATCGCTTTCCTTGGATTCACAAGAAGGAAAACTGATCTGACCTCTGATGCAGTGACTGTTGGGATAGAAAAGTAATAAAACATGCCATCCAACATACACACAAAAGTAGATACGCTGTTTCCAAAAGGCGGTAGTGTCTAGTACAAAAGGAAAATCAAGAATATGCAGTTTAAAATGTTACAGTTTTGAAGTGTTGGGTTTAACCTGAGACTACAGTTGTTTAATTGTTGCCTCATATCTTCAGCATTCGTGAAATTTCTGAATTTGTGGTCAATTTGGTTTCCAAATGGGCACTATCTTTGAGAAGCTGATAGAAACAGGGAAGAAAGCGCATGCTTTCATTTTGGTTCAGACTGATTCTTGTTTATTAATAGTTTAGTGACTGGCTCATCCTGGTCAGGTGACCATAGCCACCTTAAGTCAATAATTTTCATTTAGGCTACCTTACCCTTAACCTTGGGTAGATTGGGTACTTTTTTGACTAATAGTGACCACATTCAGTATTTCATGAATATCCACAGTATACAGTCTGATTAGACTGTAACAGTTATCACATTGAATGGCTTTGCTGCACCCTATTTCCACTTATGACGTGGAGGTGCCATTGATGGACCCGGGTGGACAAAGTTAAAAATCACACAACACTTCTTACAAGTTTTCCGATAAGACCAATCTTATCATTCATGGAAATATAGAAATCCCAACCTGTAGGCTGATCAGTGAACATAGGGTCAGTATATATAATACCTATTAAAGTTTTACCAAGAGTCAGTTTGGACCACTCTCGCATGCCTGGTAAAGGAAGCTGCCTAGAGGAAAGTAAGTATATTTGTAAGAGGATAACCTGATTAAAAAATTTGCCAATGTTATCTGTTTCAGGGTACAAGTCGTCCCTCACATTACCATGTTTTGTGGGATGACAACTGCTTCTCTGCAGATGAACTTCAGCTCCTCACCTATCAGCTATGTCACACATACGTGCGCTGCACACGCTCTGTCTCTATCCCAGCACCAGCCTATTATGCACATCTAGTGGCATTTAGAGCAAGATACCACTTGGTGGATAAAGAGCATGACAGGTAATAAAGACTATATGTTGTCATTGTTAGATGCATATTCTGTGTTGTTTCCATGATCTCTACATGTCAGGTTTTCTCTTGCTGATGATAGAAACGGTAGATTAATAAATACTCATAATTAACCGTGGTTAGGGATTCACAAGTATGGAACTTGCATAAGTTAAAATTACCACACGTTTGAATGTCAAAGTCAAATTTAGGCAATTCATTCTTCAGCTGGACAAATGATTAATTTCAGAATTTCAAACAATATTTTTGATTACTTGCAATACAATGCTGAGGTAAGCTAAGACCAACTGGCATTCAGTTGAAGCAGGTTTGGCATTGGGATGAAAGAAATTGGACCAATGTGATGGAGATAGTGATGTTGGAGAAGATGGACAAAGTGATTTTGTTTTTCACAGTATAGTTTAAAGTTTTGTCAACAATAATAAACCCCTGGACACTGATTATCAAACAGGAAGGCATTAAAATATTGTGTTTAAAGTTATTCTCCATATTTAAAGAATAAAATTAGCAAATAGGAGACATATGTTTTCAGTACTTTTTTTGTTGCTTGATGCAGCTACTTGTTCCCTGTACATAGCATTTTACATGGTTATTTGCAGTTTGTTTTCTTTTCATTAGTGTAGTTTTAGCTTTACAGAAGCAACAGAAAACCTTTGTTTATGAGAGTTGGGTTCAGCTAAACATTGTACAAAATTTTGTGTGAATTTTAACGACTGCCAAAACTTCCATCTAATGAAGCAACACTTTGTTTACCCAGATGTAGAAATTATGCAAAGCTGTATGGATAAAACTAATCTCTCTAAGTTTTCTTGCACTGTAAGAAATGTCAACAATATCTAGATCTATAGCATCCTTCATAGTATAACTTGCATAAGTAGGCATTAGAAGCAGTAATTGTAATCTATGTAGACATGAATCTATTCATTTATTATGTTTTCATGAATACCTAGAAGAATACAAATGTTCAAGTCGGGGTTTGTCCAGTTTTGATCATCTTTCTCCAATATTTACAGCGCTGAAGGCAGTCACATTTCCGGACAGAGTAACGGACGTGACCCACAGGCTCTTGCCAAGGCTGTGCAGATCCACCAGGATACCTTACGCACAATGTACTTCGCTTGAGTTTGGGAACTTCTCTCCAGAAAGAACCGAAGATTTCAGCCTACATTTCCAGTGGGGTCAGTTTACGGGAGATGTCTCCAGCCATACTGTAACTTTCACTGTGCGGAGACAATAGTTTCAATAAACTGGCGGAAAGGGATTGTTTACCTACGAAGATCATAGCACTATTATGCAATACGAAACCAGCCAACTGCTCTGTGTGTGTGTGCGTGTGTGCACATGTGTGCGCGCGCGCGCGTGTGTGTGTGTGTGTTCCGTCAGACCTCATGTCTGTGTCTTTCCTTTTTCCTTTTTCAGTATAGTTTCCTTTTTGCCTTTACCTCAGTGTTTGGCAGCACAAAACTCATCTTTATCAAGCAACACAAAAATGGAACAAAAAAAATGTTCCACAAACCTTGGATCTCAAAAGTAGTCACTGATTAGGTCAGAAATCCAGCCATTCACTTTAGTCCTCAAATTTGGGAGGGTGGGATGGTTGCTGTAGGTGGAAAAAGACATGTTTGAAAATATATTCTACCAGTTCTTCTTGAGATTCAAGAAGTCCCACCTCCTCAATGCCACTGTTCAAATTCCATTTATTGGTTAAGTTATCGATTAAATCAACTGATTGTTGAGTATAGCAAGTAGTTGTGGCTCAGCTTCATAACCAGAGCAGTGGAATTTTACATATAGAAGATAAAATCCAGGACTTGGATGAGCTTAAGCAATGATGGTGAGAGAGAAACTTTTGAAAATTCCAAGATTTGGGGGCTCTGTTTAATGTAGAAACTTTTGCTGTTTCTTTTATTGTTTACTTGCTAGCTCACAACTAAATGTGATTTTTTTTGTTTTAGCATCTTTATATTTATTAGAAAAAATGCTTAATTTAATATGAATTTACATTAAAATATAGTAGCATCAATTTTATTTAGTTCTGGAATGTAACCGTGTTGTATACTGACAGAACATTGCTACCGTTAGTGCAATAAGCGGTTGGTTAGAAAGCCCGTGTCCTACGCTGTAACGGAGCAGCAGTTGTACCACTATAACCGTGGGAGAGTGGACACCTCCGCACTTCAGAACCTTATCAGTTTTAATAAGAAAAAAGGTTGAATGCAAAAAAAAAGTAGGGCTGGGACGTTTTAATGTTAGTTTATTGGGACATTACCTTATTTAATTTACACATCTAATCACTGAAATGTGAATTTTTTTCAAATATTTTTCTGTTTTATTTCAGTCATTCCATTTTAAGATAATATACCAAGTTTTTTATTTGGAATTTTTTCATAAAAGTTTGACTTGTTTCATTGATACAAATCTCATGACGTTGTTTGCACTTTGTAAAACCTCATGAACTGCATGTTTTATCCAATGGTTGTCATTGCACTGGCTCGAACCGCAATATACAAAATGCTGCAGCCTTCTTGATGGATGGGCATTGCTTGTGTCCCAGCCCTACAAAACAGCCTCTCCTCTACATGAAAGAAATTGTACTTCTACAGAATTAAAAAGTAACTAGAACTTTATGGAAACCAAGAAGAAACTGCAGAATTTTCCTCCCCTTTCATAAAAAGCAGGCTTATTGTCATTTGATTATAATACAAACTCAAATATTTTTGATTTATTACACCCTTGCCTCAAACATAAGGGCTAATATTCTATGAACTCTGGCATGCAAACTTTCAGTAAATATTCCAGCTTAAAAAGGAATGTAGTGCCTGTTTTGTCAAAACTGATTCTTTAGGCACAATTGCCGTGATAAAATATGAAAAACCTATCAGAATTATCTCTGTTCCTTTAGCCCCCCCCCCCCCCCCCCCTCCATGGTGATGAAGTAGAATCAGATTAAGTCAAATTATGTTGATAAAGTCTTAAGTTTTATTCATTTAGGAAGATGAATATTTTCTTTGTAAATCAGACTCCCATTCTCAACTTTACAGAAGTTTTCCATAGTACACAGGACATCATCTATATAAGAAAAGCAAAGTTTTGATCGGCTTTTGTTAGTGAATTAGACAGTGCTTTGCTTGAGAAATTTTAAGTAGATCTACTTTTTGAAATAAAGTTTTTTAAAAAGTCAATGGAGTTGATTTCACCACCAATCTCACTGAGATAGGACTGACACAATGCAAAATCAAAGAAATCTGTTTTTCCTTCATATTTTCTTATGCAGATCTCTTACTGCTCTTGATGTACATAATTGCCTGAAAGAGTTTTTAAAATATCAAAATACCACCTCGGATGTTACTTTTTATTTAATCTAAATACTGTTGGTTCTTTTTATTAAGCTCCACAAAGCTGGTAAAGAAATGTTGCCCAGAGAACTCCGTTTCGCAAATTAGTAACCATCTCTTACTAGATTCCCCATCATATAAAGGGGTATCTGATTTTAGTCAGGGGGGTACCCATTTGAAGGGAATCTTTACTTTGGAAACATCTTCTGCAGAGTCCACCTTTGTGGACGTATTTTTTTTCTTTGGAATCTATTCATTGATTATATTTGTATTTTGAAAAATATTATTTTTTGAGTTAATGTTTTGGACCAAAAGTGAATCATGGCTATGACTATTAAAACGATTCTTGCCAGATGGAGAGATCCTGTCAATATGCTGCTATAGATTTTGCATCACTTTCAAATCTTTCACTTACCAGCTGAAAAACCACAATGGCCATCAGATAATTCAAAGTCTGTAGCAGAAATAGGAGCAGTAGTGGTGTCATATTGTAACTTCCCAGCTTATAAAGTATTGGTATCTTTGATTGTGTCATCCCTGAAAAAATTGTTTAGGTGGACAAACAATCACGTGCTGGAATATCAAGAGAAGATCCCAAAAGAAGCAGTCCAATCCAGGCTTGTTTGAGAACCATGTATTAACCTTTCCAAGGATTGAGTGACTAGTTAGATGACTAACTAAATTCATCACAATCGCAGGGAAAATGAAGTTTTGTATGATGAGTATATTTGCAAATTATGTACAGTTATCCCAATAGAATGAATGTATACTATGTCTAATTTCCCTTGAAATAGATCAACAATCACAAGAGCTAGTTCCACAATGTGAAGATTCAGTTAGAAATAGACTTCTGGATGAACAAATAATTTACCAAGTTATATCAAAGCACTCCAAACTAACTGGCACCTCACTGTTTAAATCTGTCTAGTATAAGAAACTACTACAATCCTTCTCCCATTTGTCATTCTGATCAAACGGTTTTTAAAAATTCTTCTGATCTTCACTTTTGCAACTTTATCTTCAAGTGATCTGATCACAAAGAATATTTTGCTTTCCAAAGCCTATCAATGTATTATTTGTTTCAATCTAAACTACTTAACTATTAAGAAACAGTGCTCATACCCCAACTTATCTGAATTCATGATCATTACAAACTGTTCTTTCTCTCACACCACAAAATGCGTAATTGTATGTCACATTCAATAATGTTTGGAAAAATCCTTCAGGACAACTCCCCCACCAGTCAGCTCAGCAATACTAACATTTAGCAACGTTTACTAGGGCTAATCATCTATATGCACTGTATGCATGCAACATATTTCACATTAACTCACCAGCTCCCTATGAGCTATATTTGAAGAGGAGGAGACTTCTGCAGTCAAGCCACACCAGGACTTTAATACTTGGTGCCTTTGTCATGTTCCATTTGGTCTCTGTGGATCTAGTTTAATTGAGCCGATGCCGAATCTGAATCACAATTCAAATCACCACTGTTTACTTTAGACGATGTACAATAATGGTGTACATGGAATGCTGCTCTTGCAACTTTACAAACTGATAGCATTTAAAACAGAATGCTTCCTTGTACTGCATATTTAATCAGTCCACATTTCCCTAATGTCAATCTGTAAATTAGAGGTTTTTTGTGAGGAGGGGCATGTGTCCCTGTACCATACCCATCAGCTAAGTTTGTGAATGCCTGCATAAAGTGCCAATAGCATTTACAGACTAATGTCATTATATACCAGTGTTGGGAGGGCAGTGAGACCGATAGCTGCTATTTGTTAATCAGTGTCAGACAATAACTGCACTAGGAATTGAAGAGATTCTCACAGTTCCTATTTACAAGAGTGAAGGAAAGAATGTAGTGATTGACCAGTATAAAAATTAAATCAGGCCAGCTTTTACCAAGCCCCTTTTTCTGATTTTTTTTTTTCAGAACATTACCTACTGATTTAAATTTTAGTACTGGTTTATTGTTAACCTATACTGGGAGACACCACAAAACAAAAGAATTAGTGCAAGTGAAAACCTGACTGCCTGCCTGTATCAATACCACCACATTACAGGCAGGTACAGGTTTTGGAAAGTTAGCAATATATGCTGTATCTATCTTGGTACCTCTTAGTACTTAGTATGTGTAGTAATGTGGGGGCTTTTACAAGTATAGCATCTATTTTTGTGTACTGGAATGATCTCTCTCAATATGAGTCTAGTACCAATGGATGCAATATCTGCCACTACATATGTAATAAGTGCTGGAATTGATTTTACTGAATACCTATGCTGTAGAGGTCTAGTATCTGTACCATTAATGTTTTGGTATGGGCACAGACTTGAATGCAGATGTGGCATTTGTACTGGTCTATTGCTATAGGAAAGGGGTGGCTTCAGCATTTATGCTGATCCATTTTAATTATTTTTTTGAAGATCAGTCCTTAGAAAGTGCCTTTACAGAAGCTGGTGCTGTAGAATTTTTTTTTTGTTCATTATGTGGCTGAAACAGTTTTATATAATGCCAAGAATATGACAGTATCCTGTAGCTGATGTATTTAATGGCAGTTTCTACTAAGTCAGGACCAAGAAGGGGGACAATAATACGAAAAGCTTTGAAGAACACTCTCAATACACAACCTAACCAGAAAATGATACAGAATAGGAGCTATGATTGTTGTGAATTGACCACATTTCTTTAAACTCTATCTCCAAGTTGAGAATATTTTCCTATTTTGTAAATGTTTATGTCGATGTTCTACTCAACCCCTTCCATTGGAAACTTCATGTCTAGAAGGAGAGATGAGTGATACAGGCCTAATGTGCGTTATGAAGTGTAACTGGTATGATAACAGAGTGCATGCGGTATATTAATTCTAATTTGCTTGTAACTTTGACAAAAACTTTATAGTTGGCCAACTGCACTCAATGGTGCTCCTATTATTAGGTCTATACCATCATATCTCTACAAGAGTTGATATTTTCAGTAAACAAATTAAGCTCTGGGAGGCACATTTCCAGTTTCTGAAATGGTGAATATGTATTTACATGTAAATGTATATATACATTTTCGTTCTCGTCACATTCTATTATCTGTTCTGAAGAATTCAGATTGTATTTTTTATTTAAACAAAGGAACTGTTTATAAATTGATACAATAACGTGAAAACTCTCTTAATGAACATAAGTGTGCTTACTGGTAGAGCCAGAATTTCAGGTAAGGAGTATTCATTCACTGAGGATTACATATTCGTTCTTTTGCGTTTTATTTAATTCTAATTCGAAGGAACCAATCTGGCAGAGCCAGTGAATTAGAGAATGTGCTTATTTGTGGATAGTACATTCCTAGGTTTCCATCTTAAGTTAACTATTTGTTTCTAACACTGATATAACAGTAAGAGAACTGCTATCATCTGAAGATAGTCTTGCATTTATTAAATCAATAGCTCTTACATTCAGCAGCTAAGCCATCTGCAACAGCAAAAGCAGTACTTTCCCTGTTTGTTGTTGACGAAAAGCTGGGATGAAATGGTGGGAGGAAGGCTAGGTTACTACAGTTGGCCCCTGGAGTTGTGGATTAGAGAGGGGAAAACTTGGCACGGTTCTGGTCACGCTCATCTGTTGTTGATGCAAAGGTGTGAATATAGATGAGGATAGGATCTATTTTGCTGCAACATTCTCAATGAATGAACAGTTTGTTACCATTTTGTCTCCTGGTCTCTCTCATGTACCTTGCTTTAATGGACATTTGCTCAAGAATTCAATACTTTTACAAAGTACACTGGAAAAAAAAATCTATATTTTAATTGGTTTCTACAGTTTGTTTTAATTGGATTGAATTGTTTGTGCTAATTCTTATGAAGCAAACTGTCATTTTTCTGTCCACTCCAAGGAGGCAGAAGCACTAATTGGGTAACTTTTCCTCCCCTAATGAATTCCAAATAACTAATCTGATGTGATATGAATAACAAAGTTGAAAATCCAACTTTTCAAACTGGTTTCTCTATTTAGTCTTTTGCAGCTCAGTGTTTTAGTATGTTCTTGGAATTGTGCTTAAAAAGTATTTTTGAAATTATATTTTCTATTAGCAAATTGAATCTATTAGATTTCTGATGGCTTGATCATATTTTGGCTGGATTGACCCCTTTTTTTAAATGTATTCTAGAGCAAATAAAAGAATGTTAAAATAAACATAATCAATTATACCAATAGGATCATAGAATTATATAGCATAGAATTATATAGCACACAATTAACTTATTTGCCCTGTGATATTTGCATAGGCTCTTTGAAAGAGTTGTCCAATTTATTCCACACCACATTTTTTCCACAAAACCTTGTAAACTAGTCCTCTTCAAGTATATGTCCAATTGCCTTTTGAACATTCCTGTGGAATTTGTCTTCTCTATGGTTTCAGGTAGTATAAATTCTAAATTAAGTATTTTATTATTTCCTTATTCTTTGCCAGTTAATTTTCTACAACCTTGGTTCTTGACCCACAGGAAATAAACCTTTCATAATTTTGAATACTCTATAAAGTAGAAATGTAAGAAGGCATACAGCACAGAAAGAGGCCACGTAGCTTATAGTCAGTTGTGTCCATGCTGGTTGGCAAAAGATACATCTAGTTTTCTTACATCTTCTAACTTCCACTTCATAGCCGTGTAGGTTATGGTCCCTCAAGAACATATCTAAATACTTCTTGAATACAGTGAGGATTTCTACCTCTACCGAGGAGAAAGTGAGGTCTGCAGATGCTGGAGATCAAAGTTGAAACTTTATTGCTGGAACAGCACAGCATATCTAAATACTTCTTGAATACAGTGAGGATTTCTACCTCTACCACCCTTTAAGATAGAGTTCCAAACTCTGACTACCCTTTAAAGAGAAAATAATGCCTCCTCAACCCTGTTTAATTCTTCTACCTGTTATTTATATCTATGCTCTCCTAATTATTGAACTGTCATCCTTATAATCCACAGTTAAATATCTCCTTGACCTTTTTCTACAGGGAGAACAATTCCAGCTTCAATTTCTTCCCAATAACTGATTTTCCTTATCCTGGTACACCTAATCTGTATCTTCTCTAATGCCTTGACATCCATTCTAAACTGTTAACTATTGAAAAATAATAATAAGAGGTTGGCTAGGACAGTAAAATAATCATTGAAGTACTAATTTCCAATCTGCATTCTTATTAGCTTATAATTGGACCTGCTTATTTACTTCATGGAGGAGATGATGATAAATTTGTGCAAATGTATAGAAATAGTGAAAAAATTAAATGTGGAAAAGTAAGTCAAATGGAACCAGTCATGCAAATGTTTTCATTGTATGTTGCTTGTACTACATAGAGTAAAATGTTTTGTTGAATGAGAATTTTATGAAGAGGGATTTATTTGATTTTGTTTTAAATCTGTCAGAAATGCTACTAATAACTATAGTTGACAGTTTGACTTCCAGTGCGACCTGAAACTTAAACTAAATGCAAGTGAAGTTGGGTGAATTTATGTTAAAGAATCATATCCTGGGGTGGAAGAGAGGGAAAAGGAAAAGAAATGTTACTAACTATGTCTCCTCTCACAGCAAGCATACCTCCTGTTAGCCTAGTACAGCAACATTTGTGTCAAGCTCAAGGAGAACTCTTAGAGTTTTCCTTCTCATATGAAGGATGAAAACTAGTAGTGGTTGGTGGTTGTGTATGGTGAGCGTTCTGTTTTAAGGAAGCTTGGGATTAAAAAAACACTGCACCTCAGTAACCTTCATATGCTGCATTTTAAAAAAATTGCTTTTGGTTACATTATATCTGCTGCACATGCTTGACAGTACACTTTAAAATGTTCAAAAATTGTCTTAATAGCAGTTATCGAATTGGATTTTTAATGGAAAAAATGAGCCTTTATTTTGTGGTTATTTCTGAAAGTTAACTCTTATTTATTACTAATGTTTAGCATACCGCAGTGTAACATATGCATTAGTGTTGCAATTATACATTAAGAGGGAGGGCCTCTGCTATCGCTTGTTGCCTTTTTCTTCAGAGGAGATTAGTGTGAATTTGAAATTATCATAAGTGTTTTTGGATATTCTACCTATTACTGTTGAGGTTGCATAGAATAGATCACTGGCCTTCATTAAAGAATGACAAGATCTTTGCAGGTAAATCTTGCAAAAGGTGAAATCTTAAATTAGAAATGAAAAACATTGGTTCTTTAGTCCATCGATACTCAACTACATATGTTTTGTTAAAATGAATTTCATTAAGTGTAATTGTGTCATTAACATGTGTAAGGGATAAGAAAGATTTTGCAGCCACCAAAAATTAGTTTCTAACTGAAATCCTACAGCGATAGTCTGTGCGTGCAGTTGTGGAATTCATTGCAGGGTGTATTCAGTGTTGTAAGTCATCATAATGAAGGCCATTGATTTTTATATATATATGATGTTAAATTAAACCCATCATATTGTTTCTTTAATTAAACACACTCCCATTCAAGTGGCCAAATACCAATCCATAAATTTCCAAAGTGACCTCAGGTGAGCTTCATGCCATGTGACATTTATTTTAATTTTTATATTAAATTGAAATTGACCTGTGGCATCTGTAAAAGTTCAACTTTGGTCCAAGTTACCAAAACTGCAATTTTTTTTTGATCTTACCTGAAATTGGCAACAATATGATAGGTCAGCAATGAAGGCAATGGTATATTCTGGGAATTGAGAAAACCATACTGAGCTATGTGGGAGAGAATCAAATGACAGTATTCATTTCTGTTGCTTTAAATGTCAAAGTGGATATTCAGTCTACTGGATGACTTATTCCACTGCCATCAAATATCATTTTCTTTACAAAGTCATATTCAGTTCCCTGGCAATGTAATAATTTTCACGTGAAAGTTTGGAATTCCCACTTTTATGGCTCCTTTCACCATATACTATTCCCTAGCCAAAAAAAATGACCTGCAGAATTCTTTCTCGATCTCTGGTCATTCTTGATCCAGATGTTTGGAGAGCAGCTGTTGTGGGTGACTTGTCAGCTGAATTTTCCCTCCCTCTGGAAAAGTGCCTGACCTTGACTGAATGCTTCCCTGACTACATGGCTGAGTTCGAGAATTTACCATGTGGGGAATGGCAAGCCATTTATGTTTTATCAGTCCATAGTACGGTGTGTTACAGGATCATAGCGCTTCTGTGCCATGCCATTGACGTTGTAACAAATCTTAACTACATCAGTGCAGGTTTCCATATAATAAAAATAAACTTTTTAATTAATGTAATGCTGCTTCTATGTCTACATTTCTGCCTGTGTTAATGAATGGAAGCAGTGACAGCTGCATCAGATACATATGTCACTGGGGCCCAACACATTCAAATGTAAAAATCTAGTTGTTAATGTCACCTGAAACAGCTCTCTGGGAAAGAAAGAGAATAATGATCATCCTTTTGAATACCCAAGTTAAACTGATGAATTTGGGATCTCTGCATTTCCTGTTTGTATACCTTTTACATATTTAAGTTAGAAATATCTAACTTGTTCAAAGCTGAGTTCCTAGGAGATCATTTCTGTATTAACCCTCTTGAGTATCAAATAAGATTTGCTTTGTCTTTTGTTTGCAGTTACTCTCTTTATCCATAATGTTCAGTGTTGTGTCTTGAGTACCCATTAGCCTTTGGGCTCCACTGCAATTTTATTGAATCATCCTCCAATGTAATTGCATTGTTGAAGCTGCGGCTGTGTTTTTGTGGCAGTTGAACTTCAATAGGTTTTCAAACTCTAGGAAGTAATTAATTGTTTTCATCCAAGCAGATCATAATCAGCATTTTAGTTTAAAAATTCATCAACCTAAATGTGCTTTACAGTTTTCTAAATATGCATCAATATATAATGCCTTTAAACTTGTTTTCATTATCTGACAAGTAATGCACATTAATTGAGAAACGCACAGAGCCTCAAGAACATTTCTTAAAATCAAAGTATCCTGTGAATAAAATAGATTTGTAGTCTTGCATTTGGTGCATAATTGTTACTGTAGTCCTCAAGAGGGTTAATATTTGTGTAACGTGTTTTTGTAAATGTGTTCGTAATTTCTAAGAATTTCTTGCTTGGTCCATTCTTGTTACAAAAAAAGAAACTTGACATTTTGTGTTAAAATGCAAATGTATTTGCCAGTTGACTTGGATTTTATAGTCCCTAGATATTTGATCCAAAATTTTGTGGAACTTGGCAAACAGTTTGCCTGTACAAATTCTAGCAATTTCTTCCAGTGCAGATATTTTCGAAATATATTTTTCCTCCGTATAAATTTTGGGAATTAAATTTTATTTACATATGAAGCATTCAATTAAAATTCCAAAACTTAAAATCTAATGTGGTTACATGCAAATCAATTGACTGTGTGATTCTGTAGAGAAGTTTTGTTATTAGTGATTACATTTGTATAATTGCTGACTGAAGCTTCTCAAAGTATTTGGGGGCCATGCTGGATTTGTCTCATAAAATAAATATATAATGTATCTTTTTCAGTTGATCAAACCTGCGATCCAACAATATTATTCGACAGTTAGTTTCAAAATGTTCACTATGAAACCTCTGAACAATACTCGGCCAAACATCACAGGTGTTTTCTTTATTAAATTTGAAAACTAGATTTTTGTTTTAAAGTCACAGCATTGTACGTTACTGACTTCAAAATATTCTTGGAATAGGCTCCAAAAGAGAAATTATGATTTTATTTAATTTTGATTTTTGCTGCAAGTCATTATTTGTTACTAAAATTGTTTACACTTTAAATGTATCCTCTCCCTCCAATTCACAAATCATAAAATTGTGTCTCCAGAGCATTTCCCATCAGTTACGTATTAACATTATATGATCCTGGCAACATCTTATGGGTTGTCCTACACTGTCAGCCAGTGGTATGTTTCCCAGTCTTAATATATTGTAAAATCAAATCTACAGTGTCGCAAAAAATCTGTAACAAAATTCTATAGGTTATTTGACTAAATCTATTGTAATTTTTTAATGTAACTCTCTTGTTCAGTGTTACTGTCCTCTTCAATAAAAGTTTATTTCAATACATTAACGTTCAGACAAGTCCCAATATTTCTTAATTCTCTAGTACTGTTTTGCCAAGTTATTTGAGTATTTGTTTGTTGTCTTAATTAATTACTTTAGGTTTGTGCAGTATCTTTGGACTTTGGTCTTTCAGCCCTAATATCTGACTTAAATACAGTTCAGGTGTAGAGGTTCTATGCAAAATCTGCAGCAGTCACAATCTATCATCATACAAAACTGATTATGATTTCATAATGAGCGTAGTTACAGCTAAGATTTATGTAATACGTTTAACATTAGACAAGTTCTCAAGTGACTACATATTTGAGGATCGGATGCAAAAGGAAAATTGGTTGAGAGGTAATGAGAAAAGATATTTTGATGGGGATGAGAAATTAACAAGGTGAATTATTTAGGGGGTGTTTCTTGATTTGATTAAGATTCTAGACCATTTATAGAACAGTGAAAAGGGTGAACACAATAAATTATAATGGAAGAAGCAGGTCTGAACCAAATTCTTTCCTTGGAGAATGTTGAGGAAAGATTTGTGAATTAAAACGAGGATTTTGATGTCAATTTATTGACAAATGGAATTAGTTGGGGTCAGTAAGGACAAGTGATAAATGAGCAAAGTTTTGTACAGGGGTAGGATGAAGATGATAGTGCTCCTAATAAGTTGACATTTATATCAGTAGAAGTTTCACTGGCAAAGGACATTGGGAAAGAGGACGTGCATTAATGGATGTTTGCATCTACATGATCTGTAATATTAAAATCTAGAAGGAATGTGGTAGCAGAGTAGTCAAAGCTTTATTCTGCATCTTATTGTTTCTTGAGTTTCTAGTATAGAACTCATTAATGACTAATTTCAACTGATATAAAATATTAGGTTTTTAAATGAAAGAAACAGTTGATTAATCAGTTACATCATGCTGCAAAAGAGCTGAATGTAGCAAATCTTGCAAATCTCTGCAATTCGACAAAACACAGAAGACCTAATTATTATCCATCTGGAAGGAGGAAAGATCCAAGAAAGATTAAACCAAGGTACTCCAGTGCATTTGGACATTGATGGAAGCTTTGTTTCATTTTCTCAGTTCAGCTCTTGAAGTCGCACCAAGTCCAACCCAACAGAGTTCTTGCTTATCTCCAGGAAATGAGTCAGAGAATTTAAGGGTTCATCTGTTTCTAAAGTCCAGCCATGTTTGAAATTAGCATTTAACTTGATGTTAACTTGTTTCTATTTGGCTTGATGGTAAAGAATCTGTCTGTCAATGACACCTGGAAAGTTGGTAAATTAGGTGGCAGATTAGAGCACCAAAGGCATATCGATTCAAATGTGCAAGCAGAAATATGTGAGGTTATGCTTGGCCACAAATGAAGTTGCACAGGTCCGGTTTGGCTAAATACTGCTGCTCAGAATATTTACTCTGAATTTAAGTGAAGGAAGAGATGATGTTCTGGTCTTTTACATGCAAGATTGGTCTGAGAGAGGTAGTAAGAGATACTGAGAGCTAAAGTCCAAGGGCATTTAGGTAAACGGATGGGTAATTGGTGAGTTTTAAGGTTTAATTTTTTTTCTCTCCAAACTAGGGCTGTAGCTTAAATGAAGAAAATATACTGTATTAAATTGATGGCTTAACTAGTTAAACCAATTGACAGTAATTACAAATGATTATTAAATAAGTCTTATTTTAGTTATAATCTTTATCTAAGAGATGAGTTACCTCTAGGAAAGGTAGGCGAGAGAGGCATGTTGTGCAGGAGTCTCCTGTGGCAATCCCCATCTTAGTGTGCTACTTTGGAAAATGTAGGGGATGATGGACTCTCGGGAATGGAGCACGAACAGCCAAGTTTCTGGTACTAAGACTAGCTCTAATATAATGAGGGGTACATCAGGTTCCAAGCGATCAATTGTGATGGAGGACTCTCGTCAGCAGCGCAGGCAGACGTTTCTGCAGCTGACAGCAACAAATCAGAATGGTGTGTTGCCTCCCCCATGCCAGGATCAAGGATGTCTCTGACAGAGTGCAGAATATTCTCAAAGGTGAGTAAGACCAGCAGGAGGTTAGTCATTGGAACTAATGACATAGGAAGGAAAAAGGATGAAATTCTGAAGAGAGAATATAGAAAGTTAAGCAGGAATTTTAAAAAGCAGTCTTCAAGGGTAGTAATATCTGGATTATTCTCGGTGCTACAAGCTAGTGAGGGTCGGAATAGGAGGGTAGAGCAGGTAGAATGTGTGGTTGAGGAGCTGGTGCAGGGGTGAAGGGTTCACGTTTTTGGATCATTGGAATCTCTTCTGGGGTAGAAGTGACCTGTACAAGGAGGACACATTGCACCTGAATTGGAAGGGGACCAATATATTGGCAGGGAGACTTGCTGAAGCTGCTTAGGAGGATTTAAACTAGTTAGGTGATGGGGTGAGTAGGGGGAGATGACCCAGGGAGTTGGTGAGGAAAGAGATCAGCCTGAGACAGGTACAGTTGGGAAAAGGAGCAGTCAAACAGTTGGGGCAGGCGGGAACAAAGCAGAGATCGAGATAAATTAAACTGCATTTATTTCAATGCAAGAGGCCTAACATGGAAGGCAGATGAATTTGGCATGGTTAGGAACGTGGGACTGGCCCCTCATATCAATTACAAAGATGTGACTCAGGGATGGACAGGACTGGCTTAATGTTCCCGGATTAGAAAGTAGGCAAGTGAGGAGGAGGAGGAGCGGCCTTTTAGATAAAGGATAACATTACGGCTGCACTTGGGGAGGATATTCCTGGGAATACGTCCAGGGAAGCTATTTGGGTAGAACTGAGAAATAAGAAAGGGATGATTACTGATTGGGATTGAACTATAGACCTCCAATAGTCAGCAGGAAATTGAGAAACAAATTTGTAAGGAGATTTCAGTTATCTGTAATAATAATAGGGTGGTAATGGTAGAGGGTTTTAACTTTCCAAACATAGACTGAAACTGCCATAATGTTAAGGGTTTAGATGGAGAGGAATTTAAGTCCAAGAACATTTTCTAATTCAGTATGTAGATGTACCTACTAGAGAAGGTGCAATACTTGACCTACTCTTGGGAAATAAGGCAGGGCGAATGACTGAGGTGTCAGTGGGCGAGTACTTTGGGCCAGAGATTATAATTGTATCAGTTTTAAATAGTGATGTAAAAGAAAGGATCTAAAAGTTAAAGTTCTAAATTGGAGGAAGGCCTATTTTGACCATATTAGGCAAGATCTTCCAAAAGTTGACTGGGGGCAGATGTTCACAGGTACAGGGACAGCTGGACAATGGGAAAACTTCAAAAATGAGATGACAAAAGTCCAGAGACAATATATACCTATTAGGGTGAAAGGCCAGGTTGGTAGCTGTAGGAAATGTTGGACAACTAGAGAAGTTGAGGTTTTGGTTAAGAAAAAGAAGGAAGCATATGTCAAGTGTAGATTGCAGAGATCGAGTGAATCTTTAGAGTATAAAGGCAGTAGGGGTCATTTTAAGAGGGAAATCAGAAGGACAAAAAGAGGACATGAGAGGGCTTTGGCAAATAGGATTAAGGAGAATCCAAAGGGATTTTATAAATACATTAAGGACAAATGTGTAACTAGGGAGAGAATAGGGCTCCTTAAAGGCATGCATATTTGCAGAACCACAGGAGTTGGGGGAGATACTAAACAAGTATTTGGCATCAGTGTTTATTGTGGAAAAGGACTTGGAAGTTCCAGAATGTTGGGGAAATAGATGGTGACAAATATCCATATTACAGAGCAGGCGGTGCTGGATATCCTAAAACCCATAAAGGTAGGTAAATTCCCAGGACCTGATCAGGTATACAGTAACCTCTGTGAGAAGTGAGTGAAGTGATTGCTGGCCCCTTTGCTGAGATGCTTGGATCATCGATAGTCACAGATGATGTGCTGGAAGACTGGAGGTTGGCGAACATGGTGCCACTGTTTAGCAAAGGTAGTAGGGACAAATGAGGGAACTATAGACCGGTGAGCCTAATGTCAGTGGTGGGCAAGTTGTTGGTGGGAATCCTGAGGGACAGGCACGGACTGATCAGGGACAGTCAACATAGCTTTGTGCATGGGAAATCATGTCTCACTAACTTGATTGAGTATTTTTTGAAGTAGTATCAAAGAGAATTGATGAGGGCAGAGCAGTGGGTGTGATCTGTATGTATTTCAGTAAGAATTTGACAGGATTCCTCTTGGGAGACTGGTTAGCAAGGTTAGATCAAATGGACTACGCCGAAAACTAACCATTGGATACAGAACTGGCTTGAAAGTAATAGACAGAGGGTGGTGATGGAGTGTTGCTTCACAGACTAGAGGCCAGTGACCAGTGTTGTGCCATAAAGATTGATGCTGGGTCCACTGATTTTCATCATTTATATCAATGATTTGGATGTGAACATGGGTTACTAATGTAGTTATTAAGTTTGCAGGTGACACCAAAATTGGAGTTGTAGTGGACAATGAAGAACATTACCTCAGAGTACAATGAGATCATGATTAGATGGGACATTGAGCCAAGGAGTGGCAGATGAAGTTTAATTTAGATAAATATGAGGTGCTGCACTTTGGAAAGGCAAAAAGCAGGACTTATACACGTAATGGTAAGGTAGGGCATGTTGCGAAACAAAGAGACCTTGGAGTGCAGCTTCATAATTCCTTGAAAGTGGAGTTGCAGGTAGATAGGATAGTGAGGAAGCTGTTTGGTATGTTTTCCTTTATTAGAGCATCGAGTATAGGAGTTGGGAGGTCATGTTATGGCTGTACAGAACATTGATTAGGCCACTTTTGTGAGCAATTCTGGTCTCCCTCCTACAGGAAGGATGTTGTGAAACTTGTAAACCTTTTCTGATCCCTTTCAAAGATGTTGCCAGGGTTGGACAATTTGAGCTATTGGGAGAGGCTGGAGCATTTGAGGCTGAGGGTAATTCATAGAAGTTTATAAAATCATGAGGGGCATGGATAGGGTAAATAGACAAGGTCTTTTCCCTCAGGTGGAGTCCAAAACTAGAGGGCATAGGGTTAGGATGAGAGGGGAAATGTTTAAAAGGGACTGATGGGGCAACTTTTTCATGCAAAGGGTGGTGCATGTATGAAATAAACTGCCAGAGGAAGTGGTGGAAGCTGGTACAATTACAACATTTAAAAGGCATCTGGATGCGTATATGAATAGGAAGGGTTTAGAGGGATGTAGGCCATGTGCTGACAAATTGGACTAGATTAATTTAGGATATTTGGTTGGCAAGGACAAGTTGGACCGAAGGCTCTTTTTGCATGCCATATATCTCTATGACTCTATATGGAAAAACATATTCCGCTTGTACTGCTAGTTGTTGGAGTTTGTGGTTAACAAAGCCATGAGAGCAAACGTGTCTACAGATAAATGCAAAACACTGTGTTCTGGAAATCGGAAATTAAAACAGATGCCAGAAAAACTCAACAGGTCTGTGGAAAGCAACAGAGTTCATATTTTCAGTCCAAATTATTCCACTTTAGAACTAAGAGGGGCTGGAAAATAATGTTTCTTAAGCTTTTGGCAAAGAATGAGGAAGATCAAGTAGAACATATGATATGGGTGCCCAGAACAAAGGAAGCACTAATGGTGGTAAAGCATTAATTGAGATGCTGTGGTTCTGTTCGCCGAACTGGAAATTTTTGTTGCAAACGTTTCGTCCCCTGTCTAGGTGACATCCTCAGTGCTTGGGAGCCTCCTGTGAAGCGCTTCTGTGGTGTTTCCTCCGGCATTTATAGTG
>NC_057736.1:26644877-26694232 GCF_004010195.1 Chiloscyllium plagiosum
CTGCCAAGCACTGAGGATGCCCCCTAGACGGGGGACAAAACGTTTGCAACAAAAACTCCCAGCTCGGCGAACAGAACCACAGCAACGAGCACCCGAGCTACAAATCTTCTCACAAACTTTGAATTAATTGAGATGTTGGTCAGTTTGAATAGAAGAAAATAGGTCAGCTCTGATGAGCAAAGCCAACATGACACACATCTGGAGATTAATCAAAATGGAGAACTGTGTTCACAGTTTAAAGTTATTGAACTCTATCTTTAGTCTTGAAGGTTGTAAAATACCTAAGCAGAAAATGAGGTACGATTCTTCAGCATGCCTTGAGCTTCACTGAAAAGCTGCAGCAGGTTCAGGACAAAAATGTTGACATGGGAGCAAGACGATTTATCAAAATGGCAAGGCTTTACTCTTACATGATGTCTAATTCTTGCCAGATACTTGCCATTTCAATAAAGCATCTTGCACCTGTGCCAACATTGTCATTGTAGGCCTGCTGCTGTGTTCCAGCAAAATTCAGTTCAATCTGGAAGAACAGCACAACATTTCCTGCTTAGGCACTTTATGGCCTTAAGGCTGAACAGTGAGTTCAATAACTTTGTCATGAACACACTGCTCTATTTTGGTGTCCTCATTCACAAGGAACAGTAAACAGCAAGGGAACTTGTGGTGAGCAAGAAGGAGTTGGAGAGATGGCAGCCAGAAGGCCAGGGAAATAGTGAACAGTCAAATAAAAAAAAGAACTGTGGATGCTGGAGATCTGACAGCAGAGAGAAAGCAAAGTTGGTTTTTGTCATTGGACTTGAAGGGTTAACTCTGCTTTCTCTCCACAGATGCTGCCAGACCTGCTGACTTTTGACAACAATTTCTGCATTAGTCAGCAGGGCAGCTAAATTTTGGCAGCAACCAAATCATGACACCAGAATCTGAAATGATTTTGAAATATTTGCAAAAACTGTTTTGCTGGTGCTGAACTTGTTAAAATATCTTTGCATCATTTATTATTATACATAGCTTCCTGCCTGAAAGAGCAGGACTACTTGCAGCTTGACTGGTAGTGACATCACAGAGGCCCTGTGACTGTACATAATATGAGTGTACCCTCTGCAGTAAACACAGGGATTTTACATTACACAAAGAGAGAACAAATAAATGTAAGGGAACCGTTGTGAGTTGGGAAAGAAATATTACATATGCAGTAGAGAAGAGTATGGCAGTAGAATGGAATACAAAGTGATTAGGAGAGAAGTCTAGAGGCAAAGTGGAGCTATGAAATTACAACAACACTAGGAAAAAAATGGAATCCTTGCTGAAAGAGAGAATAGAAGAATATTTAGAAATGAGAAATGTAATGATGAACAGTACACATGGATTTCAAAAGGGGAAAATTTTGCTTGACCAACCTTATTGACGTTTGTAAGGCAGTAAGAGAGTGCAGAGATGGAAATGTGTTGCTGGAAAAGCGCAGCAGGTCAGGCAGCATCTAGGGAACAGGAGAATCGACGTTTCAGGCATTAGCCCTTCTTCAGGAGAGTGCAAACAGGACTGCAACAGTAAGAGAGTGCAAACAGGACTGCAACAAATTATTGGAGAACATTATTTCTTTGTTTGGTATATTAATTTGCAAATTGAGGTTAACACTGATAAAAAAAGGTAGTACATTTTGTTTGGAAGAGTAGGCGGTTATTCTTGATACAGAGATTGCAAGTCGAAATGAGGTCAGAAGATAGACACCTCAGAGGACAAATATATTGGTGAACAAATGTTATGCCACCAGTTAGCAAGGCCACAAAAATAGTTCAAGGCTTTATTTCTAAGTTTGAATTGAAAAGTTGATATGTTGTGCTCAACTTGTCTTGAAACTTGCTTAAACTATTTTTAAAATATTTCATGGAGTTCTGGTCACCATATTAAAGGAATGTAGAAGGTCTGGAGGGGATGCAGAAAAATGTTAAGATTATACTAAAATGCACGAATATATGCATCAGGAAAGGTTTGACAGGATGGGTGTCATACTGAAAATAGAAAGCAGAGATATCTCCTTGAGGTCTTTACAATTACAAGATGTTCTGTTACGATGGGTATACACAGCATGAGGAAGAGTATAACTGAGACTATCAATTTGAGATGATCAAGAAACCCAATAGGGAATTTGGAGAAAGTCTTTACCCACAGTATCATTAGAATATGGATGTAGATGATACATTTAAGAAGAAGCTAAACAAAGATTTGAGGGAGAATGGAACAAATGGTTACAAATGAAATGGTAAGATAGAAGGCTTGAATGGAGTAGACCAGTTGAGCTTAATGGCCTCTTTCCATGCTATACAGCCTATGTAAAGTTTTCTTTCCATTTTTGTCAAGGATACTTGCTCCTTGCTGTATTGTCATTTTACCTTCTATGGCCACCATCATCTGTGCCATAATGCAGATCAACAAGTTGGCAAATCCTTACAACAATGTCAGGAGGTAAGTGTGGAAGGTACTCCTGGTCAAGCAAGGAATGGAAAGAAAGCGATCTGTAGCATATCACATCTGAGCAGCTGTGACTTGCAGAGGGATGAGCTGAATCCAAGTGTGGCTGATACTCGAACTACAGATGGAGCAAGGAACAGCTGAAAGTTGAAGATACTTTTTTTTTTCACCTGAATTGTAGCATGGTACAGCAAAGAAGAAGGCCATTCGCGTGGAAATAAATTACTTTTGGTAACCATGATTTGGACCGGGGTGGACAAAGTTAAAAATTACACAACACTAGGTTATAGTCCAATGGGTTTATATGGAAGCACTAGCTTTTGGAGCGCTGCTCCTTCAGGTGATTGATGAAGGAGCAGCGCTCAGGAAGCTGGTGCTTCCAAATGAACCTGTTGGACTATAACCTGGTGGTTTGTGATTTTTAACTTTGGCAACGACTAAGTTTTGTATAAGTGGCACGAAGATGTAAGCGATGTGTAAGTCAGTCGCATCAACTTCTTGTTGTGTGCGTCAGTGGGAAGCACCGAGATGCAAAGCCTCCGAACTTTAGAGATTCCTGACACCATGTCAGTTTTTATTTGGGTTCACACAAAATATGGCTTGATGTTTTGGTATTTGTGTATTCTGCTGATCAAAGCACATCTGTTCAGATTGTATTAAATTTCAAGCTATCATCTTGAAGTCATGATTTGGAGATGCTGGTGTTGGACTGGGGTGTAACAAGTTAAAAATCACACAACATCAGGTTATAGTCCAACAGGTTTAATTGGAAGCACACTAGCTTTCAGAGTGACACTCCTTCATCAGGTGGTAGTGAAGGGCTCAATCCTAACACACAGAATTTATAGCAAAAATTTACAGTGTGATGTAACTGAAATTATACATTGAAAAATTGATTGTCTGTTAAGCCTTTCATCTGTTAGAATACAGTGATACTTTCACTGCTTTCATGTGTAAATCACAAAACCTTTTTTAAAAAGTTGCATTCTCAGGTTAGCTTAACAATGGTGATAGCTGGACAATATGTTGAAGGTGTTGGCCCCCTGTGTTCTCTGTCTATGCCATGATGTTTACATTGATTCTAATCTAAAAAGTGAGATAACGGAGTTTTACATAAATTCATGCAGTTTTTGAGCAAAGTACAACTCAGATGGCCTCCTTCTTCAAGGACCGCAATTTCCCCCCCGACGTGGTCGACGATGCCCTCCACCGCATCTCTTCCACTTCCCGCTCCTCCGCCCTTGAGCCCCGCCCCTCCAAACCCCACCAGGACAGAACCCCACTGGTCCACACCTACCACCCCACCAATCTCCATGTACAGCGCATCACCCGCCGTCACTTCCGCCACCTCCAAACAGAAATCTCCATGTACAGCGCATCATCCGCCGTCACTTCCGCCACCCCCAAACAGACCCCAGCACCAAGGATATATTTCCCTCCCCTCCCCTACCAGCTTTCCGTAGAGACCACTCCCTCCGCGACTCCCCTGTCAGCTCCACACCCCCCACCGACCCAACCACCACTCCCGGCACCTTCCCTTGCAACCGCAGGAGGTGCAACACTTGCGCCCACACCTCCCCCCTCACTTCTCTCCAAGGCCCCAAGGGAAACTTCCATATCCGCCACAGATTCACCTGCACCTCCACCCACATCATCTACTGCATCCGCTGCAGCCGGTGTGGCCTCCTCTATATTGGGGAGACAGGCCGCCTACTTGCAGAGCGATTCAGAAAACATCTCTGGGATACGCACCAAGCAACCCCACCACCCTGTGGTCAACCACTTCAACATCCTCTCCCACTCTGCTAAGGACATGCAAGTCGTGGGCCGCTTCCACTGCCATATCCTAGCCACCCTCTTAGCCTGCTGGACACACTTTCCTCATTCCTGAAGAAGGGCTTATGCCCGAAACGTCGATTCTCCTGTTCCTTGGATGCTGCCTGACCTGCTGCGCTTTTCCAGCAACACATTTTCATCTCTGATCTCTAGCATCTGCAGCCTTCACTTTCTCCTCAGTACAATATAACCCTGCAAGTACAAATTCACCCCACAAAATATATGTGTGCATGTGGGTCTTCGTCTGTGTGTGTCTGTCTGTCTGGGTTGAGGGTTGTGAGTGTGAGAAAGTGTGTGTGTGTGTGTGTGTGTGTAGTGAGTGCAGTGTCTTAAGTCTGTGAGGGGGTGCATGTGAGAGTGTGGGAGTGTGTGATTGTGTGTCTGTAAGGGTGTGGGTGGCTGTCTGTGTGCGCATCTGTGTGTATGTGTGTCCATGTGTATGTGTGTATAGGAGTGCCTGTGTGTGTGTGTACAGTGCAATGGTGGTCACCTGTAGTGTGACATGAACCCAAGGCCCTCCCTATGGGTACCGAACTTAGCTATCAGCCTCTGCACTCTCCTATGCTGCCTGTCCCGAAGTCCATCTTGGAGGATGGTCACCCGAAGGTCTGAGGCTGAATGTCCTGGACCACTGAAGTGTTCCCCAACTGGGAGGGAACCCTCCTGGCTGTTGATTGTTGTGCGGTGCCCATTCATCCATGGTCGTAGCTTTTGCTTGGTTTCCCCAATGTACCATGCCTCCAGGCATCCTTGCCTGCAACGTATAAGATTGACAACGTTGGCTGAGTCACATGAGTACCTGTCATGTACAAGGTGGGAGGTGTCCCCACACGTAATAGTGGTATCTATGTCCACAATCTGACACGTCTTGCAGCACCTACCGTGACAGGGTTGTATGGAGTTGTCCTGAGAGCCGGGCAGCTTGCTACGAACAACGATCTGTTTGAGGTTTGGCGGTTGTTTAAAGGCAAGTAGAGGAGGTGTGGGGAAGGTCTTGGTGAGGTGCTCATCCTCATTGATAATGTGTTGCAGGTACCTGCTGATAGCAAAGTTCGGTACCCATAGGGAGGGCCTCAACTGGGACCTTTGGTTCATGTCACATTACAGGTGACCACCATTGCACTCTCATCCCACACTCTCACATGCACCCCCTCACAGACTTAAGACACTCTGCACTCATTACACACACATACACTTTCTCACACTCACAACCCCCAACACAGACAGACACACACACACACAAAGACCCACATGCACACATATTTTGTGGGGTGAATTTGTACTTTCAGGGCAAATTAGACTTTGCTCAAAAACTGCATGCATTCATGTAGAACTCTGGGCTCAAAAACTGCATGAATTTATGTAAAACTCCGTTATCTCACTTTTTGGATTAGAATCAATGTAAACATCATGGCATAGACAGAGAACACAGGGGGCCAACACCTTCAACATGTTGTCTGCTATCACCATTGTTCACAGCTAATCTGAGAATGCATCTTTTTTGAAAAAAGGTTTTGTGATTTACACATGAAAGAAGTGAAAGTATCACTATTATAACAGACGAAAGGCTCAACAGGCAATCAATTTTTCAATGTAGAATTTCAGTTACATCAAACCTGTAAATTTTTGCTATAAATTCTGTGTGTTAGGATTGAGCCCTCCACTACCACCTGATGAAGGAGCGTCGCTCCGAAAGCTCGTGTGCTTCCAATTAAACCTGTTGGACTATAACCTGGTGTGTGATTTTTAATCTTGAAGTCAGGTCATCTCAAGTTTCTGAGAGGTTCCGAGGAAGGATCATTCTGATTTCTCTCCACAAATGTTGGCAGCTTTTCGAGCAATTTGTGTTTTGCACTTCGAGTTTTCATCGATTTTAATGTTGCGGATTCACAGTCAATTACGACTGAAACTAATCGCCTCTCCTGGGTGAAAAAAAATGGTCTTACTGAGTGGATCTTGGCTGATTTCCACACCCTCCAAGGCTACCTCCTCTCGACGATACAACGTTAACAAATACAGGGTCAATTATTGATGCAGGGCATGACTGAATGGCGCCGCCTGATTGTAGCACTTCCAGTTGCCATGGTTGTGTTTGTTCAAGTTCACTTTTTCTGATTGGTGCGAAGGGTCCGGTCTCCGAGCAACGGTGACAGTGTTTGGGAGGGAGCGGCTGGAACATTCGTTGTGCGTCGAGCCCGTGATCCAGACTCCCCTGAAGAACAGTCCGGGGAAAACCCTATCAATTGTGGGTAAGTGCCTGGCTTACCAATTCCTACCCAAGTGGATTGCTGGTGCATTTTGTTGGTGTGCAACTAAAGTATTAGAAACGTTTATTTTCGTTTCGTGCAGTCGAGTGTTCACGTGAAATTGTTGCCACCTTCAACTAGTGTAGGAAAATATAACGGTAAAACTTGGGGAAATGTTCATCTTTTAAAATAGTAAGGCAAAAATTCTGGTAGATTCTACTGCAATTAAGAGTAAAGCAGAAAGGCTCCTATTGCCGCCTGGGATGGGATCAGCTCATGCACGCCAATCTGGATTCCTGGCCTTCATTATTTTCTAGTATTCTGTGCTAGAAAGTTAACTTGGACATATTTTGGCGGAAACTAGGTCCGGTCCACACTGGCGAGATTCATACAATCCATCTTGACCTCACCTGTCATCAAGCATCTTTCTATTGTAATCCCAGTTCCAATTATTTGGACTGTTGCCTGTGTGCTGTGGCATTTGAAGATCAGGCAAAGTCAACATGGTTTTACAAAAGTCGCATTTTGTTTAACAAATTTATTAAGTCTTTGCAACCAGTAAGGTAAGTAAAGGCAATGCAGTGAATGTAATTTTTTTTTGAATTTCAGAAAGGCATGCAATGACTAATGTACAGAAATTAAAGAGTAGAGATAAACAGTGTCAAGACATTTAAAGTTGGCAGGTTGAAACTAGTGAAGTACCACAAGGATCAATTCTGGCGCCTTGGCTATTTATCATCTATATTACTATCTTAGACAAAATAGCAGGTGTAATATACCAAATTCGAAGGTGATGCAAGCTTGATGAAAATAAAAACTTTGAGGAGGGCACAAACGGATTGCAAAAGAGATATGGACAGGTTGATCCTGAGATGAGCTTTCCAGCTTTGTATTTATGCCATCACTAAACGCCTCTGCACTATCCCTCTAATTCATTACCTGCTGATGATTTCTTCATTCATGCCTTAAATATCTCTATACTTGATTATTCCAATAAATTTCTGGTTAGCATCCCAGATTTTACCATCAGTAAACTTGAGGTCATCCAAACCTCAGTGTCCATGTCCTAATTCACACAGTCCTGTTCACTCTGTATTCACTGACCAACATTGGCTCCTGGTCAAGCAACAACTTGCTTTTAAAGTTGTCATCCTTATTTTCAAATCCCTCCGTGACCTTGCACCTCCCTATTTCTGTAATCCCCTTCAGTTCCACAACTCTCAAACATTTTTGTGCTCTAATTCTAGCCTTTTGTGCTCCCCCAATTTTAATTGCTGCACCATTGTTAATTGTGTGTCATTATCTAAGTTTCAAGTTCTGGAATTCTGTCCCAAATCTTGCTTCCCCCTAACTCACTTGCCTCCATTTAGATACTCTTTAAATCCACATTTTTGACTAGGTTTCTGGTCATCTGATCTAATACCACCCTATGTGGCTTTGTGTCAAAATTTATTTCATGCTCCTAGGGCAATCACTGACTTCATAGTCGAGCAGCCTGATGGACTGAATGACCTATACTGTTCGTAAATGTATAGGGCTTTGTGAGACCACATCTGAAGTGTTATGCATAACTTTGTCTCCATATTTAAGAAATAAATACTTTGAAACAGAACAGTGAAGGTTGTTCAGTAGGTTAGTTCTGGGGCAATTCTATTTGAGTAAAGTGGGTTTATAATCTCTGGACTTCAAAGAATGAGTTATTATTCCTTTATGGGTGTCACTGCCAAGGCCAGCATGTGTTGCCTGTCCCTAATTGCTCATCAACTAATCCATTTCAGAGGGCAGTGAAGAATTGATCACATTCTCACATCAGTGGGAGGGAAACTACTGGAGAGAATTAATCTTAACTTAGAAGAGGCAAAGTTTAATCAAGGTTAGTCAACATGGTTTTGCCAGAGGAAGAACGATCAGTCCTCAGCAAAGACCTTTTCTTTATCCCCCTCTGTCCACGTATCAATGAATTTAGTACACATCGTGACATCGAACACTTCCGCCTCCGCCTCCGAGCTTACTTTTACAATTAGCACTCCCGCCCACCTTCTGAGGACCCCTTCACTCACCTCCAACACACTCCATCCACCTGGACACCTCACGCTGGTCTATTACCCACCCTCTACCTCTTTGTTTCCAACTGCCGCCGAGACATTAACCGCCTCAAACCGTCTACCCCCACTCCAACCTCTCACCCTCACAATGCACAGCACTCCACTCCCTCTGCTCCAATCCCAACCTCACCATCAAGGCAGTTGATAAAGAGGGTGCAGTGGTAGTTTGGCGCACTGACCTCTACACTGCTGAAGCCAGACGCCAACTCGAAGACACCACCTCCTATCACCCCCCTCAACCATGACTTTACCCCCCAACACCAAACCATCATCTCCCAGACCATACAGAACCTCATCACCTCAGGAAATCTCCCACCCACAGCTTCCAACCTCATAGTCCGGGAACCCCGCACTGCCCAATTCTACCTCCTTGCCAAGATCCACAAGCCTGACCACCCTGGCTAACCCATTGTCTCAGCCTGCTCCTGCCCACCGAAATCATCTCCACCTCCCTCGATAACTGTCCTATCCCCCCTAGTCCAGGAACTCCCCACATATGTTCAAGACACCACCCACACCCTCCACCTCCTCCAAGACTTCCGTTTCCCTGGCCCCCAATGCCTCATCTTCACCATGGACATCCAATCCCTCTACCACTGCATCCGCCATGACCAGGGCCACCAAGCCCTCCGTTTCTTCCTCTCCCCAACATCCCCAGCAGTACTCTTCCACTGACACACTCATTCGTTTGGCTGAACTGGTCCTCACCCTTAACAATTTCTCCTTCGAATCCTCCCACTTTCTCCAGACTAAAGGGGTAGCCATGGGTACCCGTATGAGCCCCAGCTATGCCTGTGTCTTTGTCAGCTACGTAGAACAGTCCATCTTCCGTAGTTACACCAGCACCACTCCTCACCTCTTCCTCTGCTTTATTGATGACTGCTTCGGCGCCACCTCATGCTCCCACAAGGAGGTTGAGCAGTTCATCAACTTCACCAACACATTCCACCCCGACCTTAAATTCACCTCAACCATCTCTGATACCTCCCTCCCCTTCCTGGACCTCTCCATCTCCATTAATGACGACCAACATGACACTGACATTTTTTACAAACCCACCAACTCCCACAGCTACCAAGATTACACCTCTTCCCAACCTACCTCCTGCAAAAATGTATCCCGTACTCCCAATTCCTCTGCTTCCGCCTCCACCGTATCTGCTCCCAGGAGGACTAGTTCCACCACAGAACACACCAGATGGCCTCCTTCTTTAGAGATCGCAATTTCCCTTCCCACATGGTTGAAGATGCCCTCCAACCCATCTCATCCACATTCCACACCTCCACCCTCAAACCCCACCCCACCAACCGATCTTCACTTTGGTCCTCACTTTCCACCCTACCAACCTTCGCATCATCCGCCGACATTTCCGCCAGCTCCAAATGGACCACACCACCAGAGATAAATATATTCCCCCAACCCTTCCGCTTTCCGCAAAGACCGTTCCCTCCGTGACTACCTGGTCAGGTCCACGACACCCAATAGCCCACCCTCCCGTCCTGGCATCCTCCCCTGCCCCCACAGGAATTGTAAAACCTGCGCCCACACCTCCTCCCTCACCTCCATCCAAGGCCCCAAAGGAGCCTTCCACATCCATCAAAGTTTTACCTGAAAATCCACCAATGTCATTTATCGTATCCATTGCTCCTGATGCGGCCTCTACATTGGGGAGACTGGATGCTTCCTAGCAGAGCGCTTCAGGGAACATCTCCGGGACACCTGCACCACTCAACCCCACCACCCCGTGGCCCAACATTTCTACTCCCCCTCCCACTCTGCTGAGGACATGCAAGTTCTGGGCCTCTTCCACCGCTGCTCCCTCACCACCCAACGCCTGGACGAAGAACGCCTTGGAACACTTCAACCCCAGGGCACCAATGTGGACTTCACCAGTTTTCTCATTTTCTCTCCCTCCACCAGTTCCAACCTTTCAGCTCAGCACTGTCCTCATGACCTGTCCTACCTGTCAATCACCCTTCCCACCTATCCACTCCACCCTCACTTCTGACCTATCATCTAAATAAGGGTAGTGTAGTTGATGTAGTTCATAGGCTTTGTCGAAATTCATATGCCAAGGTCCCACGTTGGAGAATGATAATGATGATAAACACACAAGGGATCCAAGATAATTTGGCAAGTTGGTTTGATCTAAGCTCTGTAGTCCTGCCACGTCCAGTCGTGAATGTTGGTGGACAATTTAAAAACTTTACTCAAAGAGGAGGCTCCACAAATATCCCCATCATCAAAGATGGAAGAAGGCAAGGCTGAAGCATTCACAGCAATGTTCAGCCAGAAGTCAAATGGATGATCCAGCTTGGTCTCCTGAAGTGATCTCCAGCATTACAGACACTGATCTTCAGTCAAGTCACCCAGTCCACTTGATATCAAGAAATGGTTGGAAGCATTGGATACTGCAGCGGTTATGGGCCCTGACAATATTCTGGCATAGAACCGAAGACTTGTGCTCCAAAGCTTGCCGCTTCCTTAGCCAAGTTTTTCCAGTATAGTTACAACATTGGCATCTGTCAGACAATGTGGAAAATCAGCCAAGTTTGTCCTGTACACAAAAAGCAGGACAAATCCAACCTGGTCAATTATTGCTCCATCAGGCTAGTCTCTATCATCAGTAAAATAATGGAAGGTATCATCAAGCATTGCCTCCTCAACAATAACCAACTCAGTGACACCCGGTTTGGAGCTCTTGGTTCAAACATGGACAAAAGAACTGAATTCTAGAGGTGAGGTAAGAGTGACATCAAAGTCACTCCTCCAAGGCACTTACCATCCTGACCTGGAAATATATTGCCGTTCTTTCACTGTAACTGGGTCAGAAGCCTGGAACTCCTTCCCTAATGGCATTATGGATCTACCTACAACACTTGGACTGCTGTGGTCCAAGAAGGCAGCTCACTACCATCTTCTCACGAGCAACTTACCTCTTTAACTGAGTTGTTGGTCATCTGACTTATTGGACCTGTCATTTCTGCAGTTTAGATGGGAGTTGAGCATTGGAACACGACAGAATCCTCGAGGTAGCAGATTCTGAGGAAATTGTCCACAAGATTAAGATTCCACTGGGCATTCCCCTACACCTGGACCCTCTGAAAGTCTCCATTTAAATTGGAGAATTCTGAAGTTTCACTGCAGTTAACAGTTACTCAGGAAAGGTTAAACTATTAAAAAAAAATGCTAGACTAACTCCTGGGTAACTATTCAACTGATCCTGCAGTTTACTACCAGACTTTTACATCTACACCTTCCCCAGATCCTTTAGACCACCCTAGACCATGAGCTGTAAGAGCCCCCACCCCTCCCCCCAACATCCACTGCATGGGAGCTGACACACCACATACTGCCCAGGACCTGACACACACCTCTCTGCCCAGGATCCATTAACAACCACATGTTCACACTTCTAAACCTACCCCTTTCCTCCCTGGAGCCAACGTCCCCCCACTTTTGGTTGGACCTGAAATCCCCATCTCTCCCTGGGACCCAACTTAGCCTTCCCTCTCCCCCCTCCCCCCCCGCCAATCACCACCACCACTGGACCTAACATCTTTCTTGATCCCCCTGTAATGTGACGCCTGACACCCTTCCTTCCCCTCCCCAAACTCTTCCCCCACCTTCCCAGGAACTACAGTTTACCTTCTCTACCAGGAAACAGACAACCCTTCTCCCCTACCGTGTCAGGACATGTCATCCACATCCACAGCTGCTGCCAGACCCGACACTCACACTACCTTCCCAAACCCACTCACCCCTACACTTTTCATGGCTTTGTTCCCATTTTGTAACTTGGTCCCCATCAATCTGGCACTGCAGCACCCCAGCCCTACATACTTGGTACATTACCATCCCGGCATCCTAATCTCACATTTTCAATTATACTTACCCTTTCAGAACAGCTGGCAAAGTGGCTGTCAGTGATGCCGGATGTTAAAATCACAGAATACAGCAACTGACTGCTGTGAAATAAAGAGGGCATGGTTTTCCTTTCTGACTCTCCTGCACTTAAGGGGACCTATCAGATTTGTATATCTGCAGGAGCCCTGAGCAGAATCTCTTGTCAGAATTGTGGAGCTCATTCTTTTTTATAAAAAAGAAGGATCAGTGGCATTCTGAGTGTGAGTCCAAACCTCATTATCTAGTTCTGTAGTATATCTTGTTTTCTAACACTTCTGCGAATGTATTTTGGGACATTTTAAGTTTGATATGTTACATAACTATTAGTAGAGCATCCCGTGCTCTGTTGATTTTAGTCCATTGTAATATGTTTCCCTTGCCAATTTACTACATCAGTGGTGGTGAGGGGTCTGTTGGGCAGGAGAAAGTGAGGACTGCAGATGCTGGAGATCAGAGTCGAGTGTGATGCTGGAAAAGCACAGCAGGTCACGCAGCATCCAAGGAGCAGGAAAATCATCAGCAAAGTGCTTTTCCAGCACCTCACTCTCGGTCTATTGGGCAGCCTGGCCAGTGGTTCCTCCACACCCTGAACAATCTCTTCCTCTGAGGTCGAGGAGGTTGCCCTGTGAGGGAGATGTTTGCCTTTCAGCTACTCTACTGGCTGCAGCTGTAAGACACAAAAGGCAGGTGTTGCACCCAATGGTGAGAGGGGGGGGGGGGCTGGGGAGCAACATACTGACTGGCAAATGTCAATGTTTCAGTGCTATCACAAGTAGTAAATACTCACTTGCCAAGATATGGATGTCTCCAGATCACCCATAACTATCCTGTCCTGCAAGGACGAGTATCCTCCCCCCCCATATGAGGTAAGGACCCTGGCATCTGGACGGACACACACACACACTCTCTCTCACTCACTCGTGCACGCACACACATACACACTCACACACATTCACACTCATACGCACTCACACTCATACACACTTTCTCTCTCACTCCCTTTCCTCTGCCCTGATGTGGGATGTATTTTCCTGTGATGACATTAAGGGATGAATGGAGTAGACACGTGGATGGCACAGCATGTGGAAGAAAGGCATTGAGGTATTCTGAGGAAGTGAGGGGACAGAACAGTTGATGCAAGGTTACTGATATGGGAGGATTGGGGAGTGAATGAGGGAAGGGGTTGCATGCAGAAGAGGGCATGTCAGAGCTGAGGCTTTGGTGAGAGGCGAGTGCAGTTACAGGGATAGACTGAGTGTGAGACAGCAGAGAGCAGAGTAAGGCACTGGCTCTGGTGGTACGGAGAAGGTCATTGACCTATTTTCAGCACTGCTAACTGGTCCGCCAAACCCTGGAAAGGGCACTGACTCTGGTGCCAATCTCTGACCAGACAGACATTGCCTGGCATGGCCTCCTCTGTCCCTCCTTCCTCCAGGAAGAAGATGGGCATACTGTGCGCCAGCCCATCAAAAGGGATCTCCAGATCCCTGTCAGAAAACTTCAGTGTCGACTTGCTCTGGTCAAGTCATCGCCGCCCGTTAAGAAGTAAAGAGCAGGGCAGATGCCAGCACTCCTTAAGATGCACTACAGGTGCTTGAAGGTGGCATGGCTGCAAGGGGCACTTTTTATGGCAGATGTCTGGTGAGTGATGAGTTCCTGTGGAAACAGCATGTGGTAATATTGGATAGAAATGTGATAGGATGCTTGCCGTTGGGCTAATAGCAGCAATTAAAGTGGCAAATTTAGTAAGATGCAGCAAGAAAACGTGCCTAGTCACATGACAAGTTTCAATCTGCCAAACTCAACATGACTTACACTTGCACAACAAAAAGTTACAGTCATTAAGAGAGAAGTACTCAGTCTTAGTCAATCCTTTCAATAATTCTGAAGTTTTTTTTTTCAGTGATATCATTGTGGCAAAATGGCGACTCTGAGTTTGAAGGCAGCTCAGAGATATTCTGTTCCAGACTGGTTCTCCAACAATAACCAGATCTCAACCAATTCAGAAAGGCAACGTTATATGTCGCATCAGATCCGCCAGGAAGGTCGGGCCCTACGGAATGAAACCAACAACCAGGTAGGAATCAAAACTAGATTTGAACATACTGTTCAAATGTATAAATTCATAATCATATGTTTTTACTTTTTGATAGATTGTGGATAACCCAATGTAGTCATAGTAAAGGTACTAAAGTTGAGGCAATTTAATTTACAATTAAAAAAGCACAGACCAAATCATCTCAAAAGAGATGCACTTGGCTGATTTCCAAAATGAAGGGCTTGACTTATCAAGAATGGCTAATCAGGGTAGGCCTTTATGCATTAGACTTAGAAAAATGAGAGGTGATCTATTGAAACATAGATGATTCTGAGGGGGCTTGACAGGTGGATGTTGAAAGAATGTTTCCACTCATTAGGGAGTACTGAAGTAGAGAACATAGTTACAGAATAAAGGGACACTGAAATGCAAAGTAATTTCTTTTCTCAGGGTAGTGAATGTCTGGTATTCTCTATCCCAGAGAGCTGCGAAGGCTAGGTCATTGAAAGTATTCACAGAGGAGATCGATAGATTTTTGAAATATTGAGGGCTATGAGGAACTAGCACAAAAGAGGCACTGAGGCCTTGATCTTACAGAGTAGCAGGGGAGGCTTGAGCGTCTGTGTGGTCTATTCCTGCTTCTATTTCTTATGTTCCTATGTTCTTATGTAATGTGGCATTTTGAGGAAGACACAGCTTTTTGAAAACAATTTCTAAATAAATGCAAGACACTGAAGGTTTCAACACCAGGAAGATAATAGCCTGAGTTCTATGCAAGAAATAAGTGAGGCTATGAATACTCTCAGTCTTTAAGGACTAAACCAGAAAGTAACATTCAGCATCTATACATGTGCAGTTAAAGTCAGAAAGTTGAACAATGTACTCCGAGTTACTTTCTTCATCTAAAAGCTTTGTTATACAGGCACCTCATCGAAAGAAATATATGGAATGGTTTGTGGTTGCAATGTTGTGCAATAGCAATTCAGTAAGTATTACAGGGAAAGTTTGAGCTTTACCATACAGGTGAAACAGAATTTTTCATAGCTTATTAAATCTCAACTACTGCCAAATAAGCTTTCTGTCATTGAAAATTAACATTTACAAGTGGAATGTCATTTTCCAGATTTTACTCATTGCTGGAGATTTTTTTAAAAGTGTATTTTTTCCTCTCTGTCTTCCTTTTAAATAATTGTAATCCTCAAACCAATTTATGTATTGTATTGTTTCTACAGATTTTTGCTTGCACCTCTATCATACAGGTTTCTACTTCCCTTTGTTGTATTAATCCTAAGGTTCTTTGCTGGGTCCAAAGGTTTAATATGTAAAATAAGAAATTGTATAACTTTGCCAAGTCTTGACTAAACTCAAAAACTCAGGCACTAGACAAAAATAGCAGAGTGATCATTCAGTATTTGTCACAGACTAAATGGGACCAAGAAGATAACAGCACCAGACTCGCTGAACGTATGGATGAGGTGGAGCGGTGGAAAGATGTTCTAGAGAACACTCTTTGTGACATTAACATTGAGATCGATGCTTTAACCAAAGTAAGTTTACTCTAAAGTTTCATTGTTAGATTGAAAATGGTCACAGTTCTTCAATTCTGGGCAATATGGTAATTGCAGAACAATGGATTCCATGTACTGTGCTCAGGAGAGTCAGAGCTCGAGTTAAAATTTGAGTTAATATTTGAGAGTTTCTAGTGGCAGAATTTAAACATTGAGGAGAGAGAAAGTGTGGAAATGCATAAAATAGCACAAATAGAAGTTTTGAAATACTTTAAACATGTTGTTAGTGCAGCAAAAATCACTTATAAAAATCTGATTATAAAATTGAAATGGATAGGTTTGACTTTCTGATACCACAGGAAGTAGTGCACTCCATTGTATAGCCTATCAACTTTGAAGATCCCAAATTTGACTTTTGGTCTGCCTGAATAGAGTGGGAGTCCTAGCCCTGAATTTGAACACCCCATTCTCCATTGTGGAGTCTTTGGGCCTTCACAGTCCTGCCATCTCCACAAATTTTGGGAATTTTCCAGTATTAGCTTGCTTTGGTTGACCACTGGAAAAAGAAGCAGTCTCTCTTTCCCAGTATAATTCAGAAGGAGCCCCTCCAGCTACTGACTAATGATTCTTGGCAGAATCTAAATTTACATACTCACTTGCGAGCCAGCAACTCAGTCTGACCATGCAGAACTCGCAGAGACCTACATGAGTCACTGCTTTTTATTGTACGTGGCTTCCATGATCCCTGTTTCAGGTGTCCATCACACATTCCTGGATTCCTCCACATCCTTGCCATTTCTCTGTTAATATCTAGACACGGTCCTCTTTTCCCCATTATGCTGTATCATGAAGGAATCAGCTGCAAATACATAGAAAATAGGAGCTGGCCCTGGCCATTCAGCCTTTCGAGCCTGTGCTACCATTCAACATGATCACAGTTTATTATCCAATTACGTATCCTGTTTCTACCTTCTCCACATATCCTTTGATCCAGTTGGCTATAAGAACTATAGCTAACCCTTTCTTGAAAACATTTGATGTTTTGGCCTAAATTCCTTTTTGTGGAGTTCTAGACTTCACAATCATTGACAGCAACTCTCCCGCATTTACCCTGTCTAGTCCCTTTAGAATTTTATTGGTTTCTATGATACTCCCTCCTAAACTTCAGTGAATATAGTCCTAACCTATCCTATCTCTGTTCATTAGTCTTGACATCCCAGGAACAATCTGGTAAACCATTGTTGCACTCACCCCATAGCCAGAATACCATTCCTCAGTTAAGGATACCAAAACTGCACACATTACTCCTGGTGTGGTCTCACCAAGGCTTGCACAATTGCAGGAAGATATTTCTGCTCCTATACTGGAATCCTCTCTCTATGAAGTCCAACATACAATTTTGCCTTCTTTACCACCTCCTGCACCTGCATGCTTACCTTCAATGACTTGTGTACAAGGACACCCAGGTCTTGTTGCAACTCCTCTTTTCCCAATTTGTCACCATTCAAGTAATAGTCTGCCTTCTAGTTTTTGTTACCAAAGTGGATAACTGCACATTTATCCACATTATATTTCACCTGCCATGCATTTGCTCACTCACTCACCTTGCCCAAATCACAATGAATCATCTCTGCATCCTCCTTGCAACTTACTCTCCTACCCATGTTTGTGTCATTGGCAAACCTGGAGATTTTACACTTAGTTCCTTCATCTAAATGATTAATATATATTTTGAATAGCTGGGACCAAGCACTGATCCTTATGGTTCCCCACTCGTCACTGGCTGCCACTCAGAAAATTATGTTTATTCCTACGCTTAGTTCCTTTCTTCCAGCGTTCTTGATCTATGTCACTGCCAATCCCACATGCTTTAATTTAACTTGCTAATGTGGGACCTGATCAAAAGCCTTCAGAAAGTCCCAAGTAAACCACATCCACTGGTTCCCCCCTTACCAATTCTACTAGTTATAACAAGCAGATTTGTCACGTATAATTTTCCTTTTGTAAATCCAAGCTGACTTTGTCCAGTTCTGACACAATTTTTCAAATGAAGCAAAGCACTCACTAAAGCATCAACTGAGATTGCCCACTCCAATAAAAAAACATATGTTGACTCTCAGACTCTCTTAGTCTGCCTGATTCTGGAATACATTGTGTTTAATTTACCCACAGAACCAATGATTATTTCAACATGATCAAGAATGATAACACTGTATATTTATAAATTTCTTTCTGACACCCACTTCTCTTGATGTATCATATAAGTGGCTGAGGTAGGCAATACCCTAGTGATATGATAGCTGGATGATTATTCCAGAGAACTGGGTAATGGCTGCCATTTAAAATCAATAACACATCTTGAGGTAAGAGTCTAATGATCACCATGAAACCATTGTCAATTGTTGGAAAAGCGCATATGGTTCAGAAATGACCTTAAAGGAAAGAAACTGCCATCCTTACCTGTTTTGGCCTAAATGTGACTCCAAATGTCAATGTGATTGACTCTTAACTGCTCTCTGGGGATTAAAGATGGTTAATAAATTGTTGAGCCAGCAATACCCACAATCCTGTGAATGAATATAAAAAGGAAGAGAACAACTCCTCTACCAATGCAACGTGTAGTTACTTTTCTTCCTGTGCACCTGTACTTTGTGCTCAGTGAAGAGTAGTTTCTCCCAATAGTTGCTGTATCAAAATTTACAGTAGTTGGATGGGTGTACTTCATGCACAACTGACAGGTTTTGGGCAACATATTGATTTCTGCTTGATCTGATCTTTTCAAGAGTAAGGATGAAGCAGAACGTGCTTTAGAAGCCAAGAATCTGAACCTGGATGTTGTCATTGAGAATCTGACCTTACGGGAAGGACGGCAAGACATTGATCTTGTGACGGACCAAGTGCATGAACAGCTTCTTAAGGAAGTCGAGGTGGTCGAAGGCTCAAAGAAAGCACTTCAGCAGAAAATCACTGAAGCCTTTGAACAGCTCTGGTATGTGCAGCAGTTTGTGCACCATTTACCAAGTATTTTTCAATATTAGTGACCTGCCTTCTCCTACGTATACCAACTCTGTCAGTTCCATAATAAATGATCTACATCAAGCACCTAAAGATACATTGTATATCATTTTCATGCAGAACTCTGCAAATGCCTGTTCTTAGTCAGTTACTCTGAGATTTAATTTTTCTTTCCTCTTTTTTTAAACTTGCCCCTTTCCCCTCTTGCAGAAGTACCTAGATTTTGTATCTTGGCTACTACAAATGTTACCCTATCTAGGCCCAAATTCTCCAGTAACTTGGTTCACTTCTCATTGTGTGAATTTCAACTTTCCCAAAACTCTGCCACCCACATCTTGCCTGTTTTCAGTTTCATTGAACTATCAACTCTGTTTTCATCAACTACCATTGATTTTCCCCTCCCTCCTCCTAGTGCATTGAATTGAAACATTAGGATAAACTCCACAACTTCATCCAGCTCTGTAATCCATCATCCCAATGTGTCAGCACATGCCCTATGTCTTTATGACTTTGATTTCTTTTCCATCTCCTTCCACTCATTTCCAACATCAGTGACTAAGCAATTAACTTTCTGGATCTTACACTATGCGAGTCTTTTCCAAAACCTGTCTGTCTGCTACCTCAACTACAAATGCATCCTTTAAAGCCTAACTTTTGAACTGGCTTTTAGTCACTTCTCTTTATTTCTTTGTGAATATTTGTATCTGTAACACCATGAGAAATTTACTAGATTAAAAGTATTATGTAAATACACTTTCGTATCCGTATCTGCCTACTAGAGAATCAAATCCATGAGGTGACCAAACAATATGCTTAGACAGAGATGAAGATGTAATTCATTGTAACTGAGGAATATGCTTGATGCCTTTATATACTTTCTCCCTGTATTCCATCATCGGTGGTCAAGCATTCAGCTGCCTGCATCCTACTCTCTGGAACTCAGATTTAACTCAGACTTCTAAATCCTCCATGTGCAAAACTTTCGTTTTAATTGAAGTCCGCATCTTACAATGTCTCCAGTGCAGTGTATAGGAGTTTATTAAATGAGTCCAGATAAGATGTACACTTCCTGCCTTACAAACTTAAAATCACATCTGAAATGTATCATTCCATTTGACTGCTTGCATTGCAATCTCGCTTCTACATGATTTTCACCTTCAACTGGTGGACCAGGATAATTATTTGACGTAACAGCTCGGAGAAGTCATTGACCTGAAACATTAACAGATGCTGCTTGACCTGAGTTTTTTCAATCTTTTTTTTGTTCAGATTTCCAGCATCTGTAATATTTTGCTTTTGAATTGTTAAATGTAGTATTTGATTTAAAAACTAGTGTACCTCTTACACAGGTGCTTCCAGTCTTCCTTTCTCAAAAGATAGAAAACCATTTGTTGTTTGGCCAGTTCTCAGTGAAGAATAACTGAATCTGTCACTCAAAGCCCAACATTGAACTTGCTATAATAAAACAAAGAACTGTGGCTGTTGGAGATCTTCAACAAAAACAAAAATTGCTGATGAAACTCAGCAGGTCTGACAATATCTGTCAGGGGGGAAAGCAGAAGTTAATATTTGAGTCCAACGACTCCTCATTAGAACAATATAGCAGCAAGTGAAAAGTTATATTTACGGTGAAGATGAGCTTGGGGGGTGGGGGGAGAGGTGACGGGATAGGGGGACACAGAGCCCAAAGAGAGAGATGCGAAAGCGGTAAGCAGTTGAAGGGATAATTGACAGTAAGCCAGGACAGAAGATAATAAGCTCATGCATTCATGGAACGAGGGTGTCACCGGCTGGCCATGCATTTATTGCCCATCCCAAATTGTCCAGAGTTAAGAGTCAACTATATTACTGTGGGTCTGGAATCGTATGTAAGCCAGATCAGGTAAGGATGGCAGTTTCCTTCCCTAAGGGCATTAGTGAACCAGATGAGTTTTTCTAACAATTGGCAATGAATTCATCATTAGACTCTTAATTGCAAGTTTTTAATGAATTTATATTACTCTATCTTCCATGTCAAGATTCGAATCCAGGTCCCCAGAATCTTACTTGGGTCTCTCGATTAACAGTTCAGCTTCTCCAGCAAATTCTGTTTTATGTTTTGAACTTGCTACACTGCACCAGTAGATTTCTCTGACCCTGCATCTGTCATTACTGAATTTAAACTTGCTGTCAGATAATATACATTTTGTTGCATTACCTAAAGATTTTCTTCAACTATTTATTTCTAATGGAGTTAGAGTCAAAGAGCCATACAGTCATGGCACATGAAGGATTGACATGGTGCAATTAGAGGGTATTACAAACAATGGTATAGTACCTTAAGAGATGCATTACATTTTCTACTTTATGATATGAGCAGTGTTTTAGCAGCAGATTGCTCAGATGGAAGCTATACAATGTGCATGTAAAAATTATTTAAAGTATATACTGTTTGTTTCTTTGAAGTTTGTTAATGGAAGCTCGTCAACAGCTGATCTTTGATATCAGCAATAAAAAGGAAGCTTTGAAAATTGATGAAGTTGCCTTGACACTCAACAATAATTCCCCAAACATTTCGTTCAAACCAAACCCACTACGCATTCCTCCAGGGTAAGAAATACCTTTTTAATGTTTCAATTTTGATAATTCTCAACTTTGCATCTCTGTGTGTCTTAATCTCAGTTGTACACTCTATTCTTTTGACCAAGGTGCTGACTCATGTTGGGATACAGTTCTATAGGTGCCATTGGCCAAGAAACCCAAGTGGCTTCTGTTTTCTATGAACAAAACTTGCTTGGTTGAGATCTTCTAAGTTAGTATTATCTGGGAGATATTGAACTTGGGACAACTATACTAGTTCTGAATTTCTTCGACATAATCTACCGACCCACTGAAGATTTATGTGCATATCATTGGATTTATGTTTTTGTTTTGCTCTCTTAGAGCCATACAGCACAGAAACAGACCCTTTGGTCCTACCAGTCCATGCCGACCATAATCCACTAATCCCCCCCAGCCTGCACCTGGCCCATCTCCCTCCAAACATTTCTTATTCAAGTACTTTCCCAAATATTAAATGCTGTAACTATACCTGCATCCACCACTTCCTCTGGCAGTTCATTCCACACACAAACCACTGTCTGTATAAAAAGGTTGCCTCTCATGTGTTTTTAAAATCTTTCTCCTCTCACCTTAAAAATATGCCCCCTCGTCTCACCCTAGGGAAAGGACACCTGCCAGTCACCTTACCGATACCCACGTAACTTTATAAATCTGAATGTGGTCACCCTTCAACCTCCTGCACTCCAGTGAAAGAAGTCCCAGCCTATCCAACCTATCCTTATAACTTAAATCCTCCATTCCTGGTGATATTCTGGTAAATCATTTCTGAATCCTCTTCAGCTTAATAATAACCATCCTATAACAGGACAACCAGAACTGAGACACAGTACCCCAGAAGAAGCCTAACCAATGTCCTGTACAATCTCAACATGACTTCCCAACTCCTATACTCAAAGGTCTGAGCAGTGAAAGCTAGCGTGCTAAATGCCTTCTTTACAACCCTAAATTAAATGTTTTCATAAAATTAGTCCTTTGCAACATAGTAGTGAATCAAATGTTCTCCATGTTTGTCCCCTGCTTGCTAGTGTGATAGGGAATAGTACAATGAGCAATGGCAACGCTTTATTATATTCTGCAAGTGAACATTTTCATGTTTGTAAGCCTAAATACAGCGACGATCAATAGGTAATTTCACTATGAACATCACCACCAAACTGATATTGCTCAATATTCACAAGTATTTCCCCAACAAGGTTACCAAATACTCAGACAGATGTGAGAGCCCTCATTCTGGCCCAATTGTAGCATACCAGCTGCTGTCCTGGCTGAATAACTAACTCAGCATGGACCTGTGTCTGATCCTGGTGATCTAGACATTGTGACTTCAAAACTGTCAGCACTAATGTATGTGCCCACTGATTTATCATGGGCATTCCAGAAAGAGAAGTTTCACATGATCTCTTTTAAAAAAAAATTTAAATGTGAGAAGGAAAAGATGATCAATTTTGTTTTGTTGTTGCCCTGTAATGGGTAGATCCACCACGAAACAGCAATGGGATATGTTCAGTCGATACAACAAGGATCGTGCAGAAGCAGAGATGAAAGCTTCAACCAGTCTCCGTGAAGCAATTTCTGCCACTATTAAATACGTAAGTTTAAAAGAGAGCCTAATATCTCACATTTTTCAAATTTGACATTACAAAAGCAGAAATGAATACGTTGGACATCTGTCTGTGATTCATTTTCTTCACTATCTTAACTGATGTAAAACAAAGAAAATATTCAGACTACTTTGTTCCAAGATGTGTTTGGGTCCCAACTTCACTTCCAAGCTGTATTATCATCATGAATGTGACACATAGTGACCAGAAATATGATAATCCTATCTTCTACATAAAAAATCCTCAAGTATCAGATATTTCATACTGACTGTGACATAAGTGAGTGGCACGGTGGCACAGTGGTTAGCACTGCTGCCTCACAGCACCTGAGACCCGGGTTCAATTCCCGCCTCAAGTGATTGACTGTGTGGAGTTTGCACGTTCTCTCTGTGTCTGTGTGGATTTCCTCCAGGTGCTCCGGTTTCCTCCCACAGTCCAAAGATGTGCAGGTCAGGTGAATTGGCCACGCTAAATTGCCCGTAGTGTTAGGTAAGTGGTAAATGTAGGGCATGGGTGGGTTGCGCTTCGGCGGGTTGGTGTGGACTTGTTGGGCCGAAGGGCCTGTTTCCACACTGTAATCTACTTCAACTATCATACTTACCCACGCAGTGCAGACCAGTCATCATTTTCTTTGCTAAATGCTGTTCACGGCAGAAGGAAATGTAAATAGCAGTGTTCTAAATTTAGGAGATGAAATAGTCACTGTGAATTAATCCTTGCTGGAAAGGGGTATTTGTATCAAGGGAGAACTTGTTTAGTGAGTATTTTAAAATGTTACTATTCCAAAGACTGGTGTCCAACCTGTCTCAGCTGGGTTGGAGAGAGTGGTACTGATGTTGATATAGTATTGTGTGATCAGAGGAAGGAATTTAAATATCTCATGGATAGCATAGCAGCCTTCCTGGATTCCTTTTTTTTTTTGCAGAAAGATCCGTTTCTTAGTTTTCTAAGCCACCTTAGTTTTCTAATGCCAATGTGGCTCCCTGTACCCAAACAATTCATTGTGCCCTTGTTCAAATCCAAGCCTGATTTGTCCCATACAAAATGTCTCTACTTCACCACTTGCTTTTTGCTTTGCACAGTTTCCTTAAAATCTTTATGGTTCACCTCATCATCCTAAACGTCAATTTTCCCTTTTGTCTCTCAAACAAACGCTATAAAAATTGATTCTGAAAACACATCTTAGGTTTACATAAGCAAGTTGTGAAAACATTCAATGTTACCAAATGATGATCCCTCCTATCCCAACCAATATTTCTAAATTGAAACTTTATTGCTGGAACAGCACAGCAGGTCAGGCAGCATCCAGGGAACAGGAGATTCGACGTTTCGGGCACAGGCCCTTCTTCAGGAATGAAAATGTAGAAGCAACTGAACCTTGTGGAATATCACCGTAGCAATCAGTAAGACGACAAAAAATGTACACCTGTACATCTGCAGTGGTTTACAAGCCCTTGGATTTAGAATTTTAATCCTCGGTGGAGTGGGAGGGGGAGTTGAAATGCTGTGCTACAGGGTGGTTGGGTTGGTTCGTCTGGGTGGCCCAGAGGTGCTCTCTGAATCGCTCCGCAAGTAGGCGGCCTGTCTCCCCAATATTTCTAAATTGTCAGACTACTGTCCAATGTCATCTTCCAACTAAGTTCCATAGCCATTCACTCCTTCCCTGTCTCTGATAACTGTCCAAGTCTTTTAACAAATACAGTGTCATGTTTGAACCCAAGATGAGCAAAGAACGCCTATTTCCACTTTTGTAACATTTTATGCCCCTATCAGTACTGCAATACCAACCCTATCTCAACCTACCTATTGCTGAATCTCCTGCATATGTCTTTGTCCCCTCTATACTTGACTATTTAGTGCATTCCTGGACAATCTTCCATTTTTCTTCTCCATAGACATAACTCTGTAATCCATCTGCTAACTTACACCAAGTACACAAGGGATTAGCCTGTCCCCACTCTGTTTGCTGACTTACATTAGTCTTGTTTAAGCAACTCCTCGATTTTAAAACTTTCAAAATAGTTTTCAAATGACTCCAAGGCATTATAATCGTTACTTATTATCACTATAATCTCCTCCAGCCCTATATACTCCAATTGTATCCATTTGAAAATCCTTGATTTAAATTGATCCATCATTTATTTAGCACCATGATCCTAAGCTTTGGAATTCCCTCCATAGACCTCTGTCTTTGTGCCTCTCTTAGTCTTTTAAGGCACTCCTTAAAACCTACTACTACTACTATAACCAGCGTTTGCCCATTTACCCAAAGATCCCCTTATGTGACTTGGATCTAAAGCTTGCTTGAAGATGCTCCTGCTCTTGTCAAAGGCAACTGACTAAATACTGTTTCTGTGGTAATACACTCCCCAAAATAATTAAAGTTAATATCAATTGAATTAAAAATTCCCCAATGTACAGTTGTTTCTTTCTTTATGGGAAAAAGGGGGAGGTGAAGGAGACTATGTTCACCAGAGAACATAATGGTACAATGTCATGATCATCAATAAATCCTGGTTTTGAAAGAGTAATAGCAGGATGTTAAATGTCTTAAGACTATTCCCGTGACCATTTTAATCTCCGCTTTGACAGCAGAAAAGTGCTTTTATGGACCCCAGTGTCCCTGATCTAAAATGGAGTTAAAAATTCATGGGATCCTGTCCTTAACGGCTAATCAATGAAAGCCTCCAAATAACTGAATCTACGCCCCGCAGTACTAGATATTGCACTGTCTGAGCTTCGGGTAGAAAGAATAGAATATAGATAATTGCAAATCTCAAGTGGGATCCAATTCACATATACTTTACTTTTTCCGGTCCATATCTATGCTGACCATAATTCCTTGTGTAAACAAATCTATACTTATTAAGATCTTCATTCTTTCTGCATCTGAAAGTCTCTATTCTCTGACAAAATAAACCCCAGCTTGAAGACCTTTTTGAATAGGTGGCATCATGTTCAGGTTGTGTCAGACTGAGCTTTCTCAAAGAGGGAAAGTTTATCAATGAATTGATTAAGGTGTGTCTTTTACACTCAGCTGCTGATGACTCAACACTCAAGCATTTTGAGAAAATTGTAGAGACACCTTGGTGTTGGACAAAGGAGATTAAACCAATGAAGCAAGTATATTTTTAGTTTAGTCCTGCTGATTTGTGATACAACACAAATTCCACAAAGCTCATATTAATAGAGGGAACCGATATGGTAACTTGCAGTGCAATAAAATGGATACATATCCGTGAACCTTCACTTTGTTACTAAACGGAATCATGTCATTGGGAGAATACACTCCATCACAGCAAGGGTAGGAAATCCAAATGGTTAGTCACTTCAAGGAGAGTGACTCATTTGCCAAGAAGCACAAGTAGTGAATTGTAAATGTCAGGAGGATCTTTCAGAAAGAGAAAACAATGACTAGATAAACAACTTTTGAAATTGTTATCAATAAATTGTCTCCTTATTTTTGTCATTGCAGACTGATAATGAAATAGAGGCACAGCGAGTTGCCACTGACTTTGCCTTCAGGAAGAGAATCCATGAGTTTGAACAGGCGCTTAGTGAATTGAAATGGCAGGAGAAAAATGTAATGGAACTCATTTCGTTTGGATGCACGTTTTCCATATTTATCTGCATGTTAACATTTTTTCCAAACGTATACATTTCTAATCCATTAAAATACATTTTTGTAACAAACTGATGCTTGCTAGATCAAAAATAACTTTTTTGATCTGTAACAGTACTGTATTCAGAAACTTGTACCAATGCTGAGCCTGTTGTTGCTGATTAGAAAAAATAGCAATGGAAAGTCTTACTTGGTTGAGTACAGTACACAGCCCAAAGATTGGCACTTTGAGCCTTAAGCAAGGTGGAAATGTAATGTGATGTGATTAGTGTAATGTCTATTGTGCTGCGGTTCTTTGTGGAATCAAACTTTTACAGCAGAGATTGAAACTATTTAATCCATCAAATCTACACCTATACCAGTGCCAGCAGTTCAACTAGAGCAAGCTGCTATATCCAATTTTCTTGCCTTTTCCTCATAATCTTTTGTATTTCTTGGTAAAATATTTATCCAAAATTTCTCTCTCTTTTGTCTGTCCTGTTGAAATCAAAACTGATCATATTCGATTGGATTTTGCAATCTGAGTAAATGGTTGAGACTATCAGCACTCACTGTTATTCAGGAAAACATCAGACAGCAACTTCTAGTATCCAAACTCTTGCATTAAATGTGCAATTTAGGAAATATTTATCCAATTTGTTATGCTCCTCCAGAACCTTTGCTGTAACAGTACCTCATCTAGATACTCAACATCCTAACCTTCTACATATACTATACTGTATTATATAATATTAGGACTTACCCATTCATGTTTAAGTTTTTTTTATGTCTTTGTTAAGTCTGAATTAATAGCAAACAAGCTCTCTGGCACTGAAAATTTATTTTTACAAATGTCAATCTGTTGCGGTCCTTCAGCTTTCGATTAATGTTGAACATTAAAGAATGGGAAAATAAAGAACTTTTTTTTCTTGACAGTCCTAATCCCATCTTTCTTTCCTTCTCTTTATTTTCAGTTTGATGCATGATTTTACCTGGTGTTGACTATTCTAATTTACTATTCCTGGCTTTGACATTGCATGCCTCACAAAAGGTGCTTCAATCTCACCGGTTGAAGAAGAATCCTCTAACCGTCTTGTTTGCACAAGTCCCAGATGCCCTGTCAAGGTCTCCCACCGACAATAGGTTGTTGAACAGAAGCCTGCTAAAAATCTGTGAATAGATGCAAGTGTAATGAATGATAAGTACTATCCATTCATCGCTGATTGCAAAATCTAAACCAATATTTACTCTTCCAGATCATTCTTACCTCATTTGTAGAAGTCATTGTCTATCTCGTCCTTTGACAATCTTTCTGCAATCCTGATTTTGCATCACCCAACACTATTTGCTGGTTTATTTCATCTTTTGAATGCTTTCTCATTATAATTACCTATAATGGACTCTCAAATTTGTCTTTTCAATAAAAAGAAAGATATGCTTGTGATCTATAAAGTGCCAGATTTAAGGGCTGATTTTGTGATTTCAAGTTCTTTTATTTTAATAAAATTATCAATGTGCTGAGTCCTTGTTGTCTCTCAGATCTTGGAGGACATCGCAGATCTTGAGGAAGATATTCGACGTCTTGAAGCAGATCTTCGAGCTAAGGCAGCTCCTTTGAAGGTGGCTCATACGAGACTTGAAACTCGTACCTACAGACCTAATGTTGATCTCACCAGAGATGAAGTAAGAATAAAAGCTTATGTAATATTTAAGCTCATCTATGAAGCTTAATAAGAATTTATTAATTGCAAAAGCTTATTATGTTATTGAGACATTCTATTTGAGCATTCTGTTTAATCGCTCCGCAAGTAGGCGGCCTGTCTCCCCAATATAGAGGAGGCCACACCATTCTATTTGAGCATTCTGTTTGTATAATAATGGGGAATTTCTTACTGCTTCTGGACAATCTTAATGCTTTCACTGTAATGCAATGTGAGAAAGATGTGGAAATAATTGAGTTACATTTTGAAGAGTAAGGGTTCTTGTTCCATAATTTCCTGGTATTTCTACACACTGGACCTTTTTCAAAAAGCTTTAAGTCTTGGCCAAGCACTAAGTGTAACCACTTTGTAATAAAAGCAGTGACTAAATACTCCTTGCAGTCCTCGGTCCTGTTGGTTTGATTTCTCAATACCAGTTTTCTCCTCAGTTTCAACAGTGCCCACAGTTCCTTTTCTTTAGATATACAAGTCTCAGTCTCTCTCACATACTCACACACACACACTGTTTGACAAGGATCTCGTTGAAAGTGGTGAGAATGAGGAACCTTGATGCATTTTAACTTTCCGTAGCCCAAGGTCATCGAGATAAATTATAATAGGGCTGTCTGTGGTAGCCTAGCTAATCACGTATAAAGATTGAACCCAGGACTTTGTTCAGCCATTTGACCAGGTAACATGCATTTACATAATTAGGGCTACTCTGGAACTGTTCAGCCTTTGGAAAATTAACAACCAGATGGTTCTCTAACTCTACAAAATGTAGAGTTTGATGTGTTCCCAACCAAGAGCCTGGTAACCCTAAGTTATCTGTCTCCTGAGTAAAATGTTACTGCACTAAGTCGCAAATCTGTGTCTTTCTCCAACACAATTTCTGAGGCAAGAAAAGAAAGACAATAACAGACAAGCAAGGAAGAGAGAAAAAGGGCGAATGAGAGAAGGAGAGTAAAATAAATTAACAAATATGAAGGTTTTAGCAGTGGATTCAGTGACACCAATAAGCACATGAGTTCTTAGGTTCTTAACCAGTCTGCCATGCAAGACCTTGTCAAAAGCTTTATTGAAGTTCGCACAGACGACATCAAATGCACTCTCCTCATCTACACCCCTAGTCACCTTCTCTCAAAATTCAAAAATTCGTAAGTCTTCAACACTCCAGACAACAAAAGCTAACTTTTTGTAACCTGTCCTCATAAGTTAACCCTTTATGTGCCATTATGATTCTGCTGAATCTGCCTCGTTTCCCCATCCAAGGCCAGTAGATCTGGTAATTTGTGCACAAAAGTGAACACATTTCTCCAGATGGAGTTCTGACTAAATCTCTAACAACTGAAAAGTCACATTCTTTCTTTCATATTTTGACTCCTTCAGATAACATAAATTCATGGATGTTGTTTTAAATAGAAATAATATGAATTTTGTATGAAAACAGTTGTACAGTTTGTTAATACAATATTTACTTTATTTGTATTGTGTTGCATATAAAAGCAGCTATTGTATATGCTACAGAATCTGGTAACAAGCAGAGGATGGATACAAGGCAGGATTGGTAAAAATAATTAAGAGAGAGCCACCTTAATGAAAAGTTATCAATTCATGTAACATTTAAGAAGTAAATTTTTTTCTCCCCTCCAGGCACAGTATGGACTGGTGGATGAGGTTCATCAGTTGGAGGGCACCATCGATGCACTCAAACAGAAGCTTGCCCAATCTCAGTATGTTTAAGTTGTCTTCTCACAAATTAACTTGCTACATATCCAATATTTGATTTCTGTGTGCAAATAAATGTACTATTTTACGATAAATCAAGGCTAGCCTGATGCCAAAAAGGATTAGTCAGGTTCATGTAATTTTTCTTAAAAAGGAAATATTTAGTAGTACCATTAGTTTTAGGGTCAATATTGCAAAGATGTAATGTTTCAGATATCTATGGTGAACTTAGCAGTTTATTGGTTGTCAAATGAAGTCATTATATCCCAGTTGATGACTATGACTTGTTGAAAGAACAATTAACCATAAGTTCATAAGATAGAGGAACAGAATTAGACCATTTGGCCCATCACGTTTGCTCCACCATTCAATAACAGCTGATATGTTTCTCAATCCTAAGCTCCTGCCTTCTCTCCATTACTTTTGATCCCCTTATTAATCAAGAATCTACCTATCTGTCTCATTTGATTCTGGCATTACTCTTCCAGTCTGGTTTCGATTCCAGTTTCGGGTGACTGTCTATATGGAGTCTGTAATTTCTCCCCTGGTCCAAAGATGTGTAGGTTTGGTGGATTGCTGAACTGTCCATGATGTTCAGGGATGTGCAGACTAGATGGCTTAGCCATGGGAAGTACAGGATGTGGGAATAGGATAGCAGGTTGGGTCTGGATGGGATGCTCTTCAGAGAGTCGGTGTGGACTCGATGGGCCAAATGGCTTGCTTCCACACTTTAGGGATTCAATGATAATACAGTTGGCATGGGTAGTCAGGTGAGATTTAAAATTACTTTTTAAAGTTCTTAAAATGGTGGATGGAAGGCAGGACTGCTATACTTATAGGGCACCCTTTGGTACTGAGGGCACCCCCAAGAAGTTAATACAAGCTCCTTCACTCTCACTCACATTCTTTAAAACCCAGCCCCAACCCTCACCTCAAAGCCCACTGAACTCCCTGGATCCAAGCTCAAAGGGCTCTCATAAGTGGACCAGCCTGCAGTCCCAGTCACCCCCAGTACACAACTCTGGCACTGTTTGGCTGGCAGCTGCAACAGTCCCATCAGATCATCCAGCAGCTCCCAGGGGAACGACCTCCTTCTAGGAAGGGGCAGAAGTCCGATTGTCAGTGAATTTAGCCTACCTGCATTGCTTTATTGCTGTAGAGCAGGTTTCTATCAGGACATATGGCTGGCTGCTGACATTTCTTTTACTGACGTAAGCCAGCTTGTTTCCTTTTTTGCTCCCACCTCCACACATCATTTTCAGCCCTTTGAATATTTTTAAGGCAGAAGTTTATAGATTCTTGATAAACATTGGGGTGAGATGTTATCATGACAAGGCAGGAATATGGGATAGTCAGATCAGCCATGATCGTATTGAATGGTGGAGCAGGCTTGAGGGGTCATGTGGCTTGCATCTAATTTATATATTCGAAGCAATTAATTTTGTTTTATTTTAAAATTAACATTTTTACTTTTGTCAAATTGAAGTGACACAATTGGAGGTAGGACATTTAATTATTGCAATAGGTCAGTTAGGTCGTCATTGACATAATTGCAATGTTATACCAGTTTTTACAAATATGACCAGATGTTATGATCTTAGTTAGAGTTTTTGGTTTCTTCAGAAATCCAAAGACCTGGCTAATTACTGAAAGAAGAAAGTTGCATAGTTCACTATTTATAGTAATAAAAAATTAATGCACAAAAAGCAAAGTACATGGAAAGTAATAACAGTTATTAGTAACCGAACCAAACTAGATAACTCAATTTTTTTCACCCCTGAAGATACTCAAGTCAGATATTTATCAGAATTTAGAAGATTATCCAATTGATCTGAATATTGTTTCAAGGATTCATACAAAGTTGAAGTTTCTTGGTCTTTTGCTGAATTCTCATAAGATTGCCTCTTCAATTTTTCTGCAACCATCTCACAGTTGTAGACTCCCAGTTTATTACCAGTGTTGCAAATAGCTTAAATGTAGCCAGTTCAGGTCCAAATTCTCCTAGTTTTTTTGTTTTTCCATCACGAGAATCTAGCATCTAGCAACTCATTATGTCTTCACTGACCATCAAGAAGTCTAACTCACTCTTTGTCCTTCAATTGTCAAGTTTTAAATCCTGTTAGTCAACACAAACAATTTCATCTGAATTTGTCTTGAAGGAAGTGTTTGCTGTAGTCAACCTGTTCAAAATTAAACTCTGCCCACAGGAATCTACTCCCTGCTGTAATTAACTACATCTGTGTACATCTTTTATTACTATTTATATCCTAACAGCTTAGTCACTTGCTGGAGACAAGCTACTTTTACAAGGGCTCCTCTTCCAGTGAAACCAGGTCTTTCCTCAAAAGCACATGAGCCATTTCAATAAGGAAAGGTTTAATTTTTTAAAAATATATTATACAATTGCTTCACCAATGTGATTGGCTGCTAGAGCACGGGTTGGGTTACAGTTACCTCCTGGTGAGCAAGCACATGGTTTCATTTGGTGTCTCCCCACGGTGGCATAATTGTGGTAAGAAACAAATAGCAGCAACAACTTGCATTGTCCTGTTCTAATGGCATCATTGTGACCACTCAGAAAGGAATTATACTCTGGAGCTTAAAATTATGAGGTTATATTGTAATTGATGATTAAGTTTGGAGTTAGTGCACTGTTTGAGATGAATGGTGGAATTTGCTGAAGGTACAAAGAAAAAAAAGTCTGCCAATGATATGAATGAATTATAGCTGTTTTAATTCTGATTCCTGTGTTTCAGGGACGCTTTGACTTCACTGCAAAAACAACTTGCACGAATACAAGAGGATATCGGCTTCAAGACTCATTCACTGTGTCTTGATAAACATAGCATGGATGTTAGAGCAAAACTAACCACTCCACCTGAGAAATATGTGTCAAAGACAGATAGCTTTCCCCGCACGCCCAACCGACAACTATCAGAAATCAAATGCAGGCAACTTGAATTATTATAATATGGGATCAAGTACAAAAAACAAATGATATACTTGGTAATCTAATGCTACATCTGCTGTTATAGTGAATCTGTAGTGAAATGTGCTGTGTCACAAAGCAAATAAATAAATATACACATGCCTGTTAGCAGAGTACATGGTGTTGACAAGTGAATAGGAAATAAAATATTCAACATAGAGTTCACCAGCTTCAAAATCTCCGCATTCCCAGCCTCATCCCATGTCCAGCCCTCCCTCTCCTCCCTAATCCCTTGACCTGACACACTTGTCCAACTTCCTTTTCACCTATCTGCTCCACTCTTTCCACTGACCAATCACAATAACCCCCTGTCTGCATCCACCTACCACCGTCCCACCTACCTTTCTCTCAGCCCCACTCCCTCCCTTTGTTTATTTCTGAGCTTCCTTCCCCCTCCCTAGGCCTGATGAAGGATCCTGAATGAAACATTGACTTTCCTGCTCCTCTGATGCTAGTTGACCTGCTGTGTTTTTCCAGCTCAATATTTTATCAATTCTGACTCCAGCATCTGCAGTCCTCACTGATCCCAAGATGTTGTTAAACTTGAGTGCGTGCAGAAAAGATTTACAAGGATGTTGTTGCAGGGATTGGAGGGTTTGAGCTATAGAGAGAGGCTGAATAGGCTGGGGCCTTTTTCCCTGAAGCATGGGAGCCTGAGGGGTGATCTTTCAGAGGTTTATAAAACCATGAGGGGCACGGATAGGGTGATAGCCAGGATCTTTTTCCTAGAGTGGGAGAGTCCAACCCTAGAAGGTAAAGGTTTAATGTGAAAGGGAAAGATTTAAAAGAGACCTAAGGGGCAGCTTTTTAACACAGAGGGTGGTGCCTTAATGAAGCAAGCTGCCAGAGGAAGTGGTAGCGGCTGGTACAATTACAACATTTAAAAGGCATTTGGATGGATGTAGGAAGGGTTTAAGAAGGAAATGGGTCAAATGCTTTTTTTTTTAAGATTACTTACAGTGTGGAAACAGGCCCTTCGGCCCAACAAATCCACAACGACCCGCTGAAGCGCAAACCACCCAGACTCATTCCCCTACATTTACCCTTTCACCTACCACTACGGGCAATTTAGCCTCGCCAATTCATCTAACCTGCACATTTTTGGATTGTGGGAGGAAACCGGAGCACCCGGAGGAAACCCACGCAGACACTGGGAGAATGTGCAAACTCCACACAGTCGCCTGATATGGGAATTGAACCCAGGTCTCTGGCACTGTGAGGCAGCAGTGCTAACCACTGTGCCACCGTGCCGCCCATATGCTGGCCAATGGGATTAGGTCAGATTGGGATGTCTGATCAGCACAGGCGAGATGGACCAAAGAGTCTGCTTCCATGCTGTATGACTCTAAAACAATCTCAAGATGTGATTTTAAACGAGAACTCATCAGATCTTTGTTATACATAAGAAAACCTTGTAACGGCAATTGTTTCTGAATTCAAAAGAGCTATTGGAATGAAGAACCAAAACAGGTGATAGCATTCTCTAGTTCATTTGTTATGGCATGTCTTGATCAATCAGAGTCAACCTGCCTAGTTTAAAATTTAAACAAAACAAGCAGTTAACTATCTGGCATCATTATCTTGTGCATTGTCCATGGTAACACCTCTGGGACACCCGGACCAACCAACCCAACCACCCTGTAGCTCAACATTTCAATTCCCCCTCCCACTCCACCAAGGATATGCAGGTCTTTGGACCCCTCCATCGTCAGACCACAGCGAAACAACGGTTGGAGGAAGAACGCCTCTATCTTAGCCTGCTGGACAAACTTTCCTCATTCCTGAAGAAGGGCTTATGCCCGAAACGTTGATTCTCCTGTTCCCTGGATGCTGCCTGACCTGCTGCGCTTTTCCAGCAACACATTTCCAGCATGGTAACATGTCTACCAATCAGAGTCCACTTGCCAACCAATCATCATTTTGTTTTATTCATTTAAGAGACATGGGCATCAGTGGCTGGCCAGCATTTATTACATGTTCCTCGCTGCCCTTGAGAAGGAGCTGCCCTCTTGAACTACTGCAATCCATGTGCTGTAGGTAGACCCATAATGCATTTGGGAGGGAATTCCAGGACTTGGAGGGGACTTTATAGATGATGGTGTTCCTATGCATCTGCTGCCCTTGTCCTTCTAGATTGAAGTGGTCATGTGTTTGTAAAGTGCTGTTTCAGGATCATTGGCAAATTTCTGCAGTGCATTCTGTAGATAGTGCACACTAGATTAGATTACTTACAGTGTGGAAACAGGCCCTTCGACCCTCTGAAGAGCAACCCACCCAGACCCATTCCCCTACATATACCCCTTCACCTAACACTACAGGCAATTTATACCCCTTCACCTAACACTACAGGCAATTTAGCATAGCCAATTCACCTAACCTGCACATTTTTGTACTGTGGGAGGAAACCGAAGCACCCAGAGGAAACCCACGCAAACACAGGAAGAATGTGCAAACTCCACACACACAATTGCCTGAGGCGGGAATTGAACCCAGGTCTCTGGCGCTGTGAGGTAGCATTGCTAACCACTGTGCCACCGTACCATCCACTACTGCTACTGAGAGTCAGTGATGGAGGGAATGGATGCTTGTGGATGTGCCAATCAAGTGGGATACTTTGTTCTGGATGGACCAAGCATCTTGAGTATAGTTGAAGCTGTACCCATCCAGCCGAATGTGGAGTATTCTGCTTTGTAGATGGTTAACGTGTTTTAGGAAGTCAGGAAGTGAGTAACTCACAAAAGAATTCCTAGCCTCTGACCTGCTCTTGTAGCCACTGTAAGGAAGATGGGTGATAGCAATTGACAATGCATGGAAGATTTTTGGATGAAGATAAAATCTAGTTTGGTTATTATGCCAATCTCTCAATGTTTAAATAATCTGTCAATATGCAATATCTAGCATTCTATTATAAAGACTAGGCATTTGGATAATGTACTGGATAGCTACCCATACCCATGGAATTGCACCCCAGCAAACACAAGTACCTTAAGGGAGGAGAGAAACATTGATAAATAAAGCACATTTTACAAAAGGGGAGATTAGGATTTCTGTCATGATATTTCTTTAAGCTGTTTGTAATGCAGGAATTTAAGATCAAAAAGACCTTTCTCTAGTGATGGATTTTTCACACATCAGATTTTCTCTTTTGTTGATTATTTTCTATCTGATAAGTTTGTTACAATCAAATTGATTATTTTTGTTTTAATGTAATATTAGTCATAATTTCAAATACAGTGAGTCATTTTATGTCTATCAATTACAATTTAAAAAAACCACAGTGCTACTCTTTATAAATGTTATATTTTTGTATTTTTAAAAATGTTTTTCCACAGCTGTATTTCTCAAGCTGTAACTGGATGACAACACATCCCTGCTTCAGCTTACTGTCTTCTCCCCATAATCCTTGATTCCCCTCCTGATCAATAATCTTATCTATCTCTGTGACAAAGAGTTCCAAAGGCGCACAACCCTCTGAGAGAAGAAATTCCTCTTCATCTTGGTCTTAAATTGGCAAGTCTTTCTCTGAGACTTTTTTTTTAGATTAGATTACATTACATTACAGTGTGGAAACAGGCCCTTCAGCCCAACAAGTCCACACCGACCCGCCAAGGCGCAACCCACCCGGCCCCTTACTTAACACTACGGGTAATTTAGCATGGCCAATTCACCTGACCTGCACATCTTTGGACAGTGGGAGGAAACCGGAGCAACAGTGTGGAAACAGGCCCTTCAGCCCAACAAGTCCACACCTACCTGCCGAGGCGCAACCCACCCATACCCCTACATTTGCCCCTTACTTAACACTACGGGTAATTTAGCATGGCCAATTCACCTGACCTGCACATCTTTGGACAGTGGGAGGAAACCGGAGCACCCGGAGGAAACCCACACAGACACGGGGAGAACGTGCAAACTCCACACAGTCAGTCGCCTGAGGCGGGAACTGAACCCGAGTCTACAGGTGCTGTGAGGCAGCAGTGCTAACCACTATGCCACCATGCTGCCCACTTCATGGACAGAATTTTCCCCTCCCTGATGAGACATGAGTAATGGCAAGAAACAAGGGAAACTGCAGCTAGCATGGAAAAATATGATTCTTGATGTCCAGAAGTTATTTTCCCCTCAAGTCTTAAATGGTGACTTCAGAATCTCGTCATTGAGTGGCAACTATCATATTTCAACATATTTGGGTTTCATTTAAGCTCCAAATTGCCCTTTTAAATGTTATTTCCAATTCTGTCCTTGTAGCTGCAGCTCACCAATTGCTTGTCCTGGCCATTCTCCATATAAGTTGCCATCAGGAAACCACCAACCTCACCACATCATCATGCCTCCTCTTTGCACCATTTCTAATACCATTTCAGCCCTTCAACAATTTGCTTTGGAGCCATGGGATATCTATGGCTTGTATGTTTCTGCCAGATTGCTTTGTGCATAGTGCCACACGTGCATCTGGACAGCATGGATCTTATACTTGTCAGCTTGCTTTTCTTAGTGCTCATTCACTTCTTACATGGAGGTTGATAGCATCGCTGTTTCACATTGATTTCTTCGAGCACACTCATTGAGTCTATCACTGACTTACTGCCTGCCAGCGATTTTGTGGTTTGCATTGCTTTCTTAGCATATCGGGTCTTTAGTACATTACTCAGCTACAGTCTGCCAGCCCCTACAGCTTGACGTGCTTTTAAGCACAGAGAAAGGCAGGCAGCCTTGAACAGTAGGGAGCACAATAGTCAAGGGGAGGACATGTTGCTTTATAACACTGTTACATTAACTTTACATCTGCAATATGTGCCAGGAAACACACTGCACATGCTTCAAGCACATACCCATATGTAAAATTCAAAAACGAGAGAAGATCTGAGTGTGCTTACAGATGGCCTACATTCAATCAGGATGCCAACACAGTATGTCAAGGAACTATCCTATCTCAGTCCAGGGGGTTGGCCAAGGTGAGTTGGGTATTGGTCTTACCAGAATCCAGAAGTCTTAACTGACCCCAGTCAGTCCTGCAGGTAAAATGCATTCATCCCAGGAATTAGTCCACTGCTGTAAAGACGTCAGACTGGGGAATGGATCACAGGCAATTCGGGACTAATGTGCCAAATCACTCTAGGGTGTGATCCCAGCCAGTCCTGGGAGGTTGGAGTCCTGAGGGAAGCAGACAAGTCACGGAGGGAATGGTGACAGTGATAGGATGTGACATCATAGTGAATAGAAGGGGTCAGGAATTCAAATAGGTCATGATAACACTGGAGAGTGATACAGCCAATGAGGGCAAATGAATTTCCAAAGTAATTGGCTCTCAGGTTAAAATGGGGTCATAAGGGAATCAACGGAAGCAGGGTAAGCTGAATGATCATAGGGCCACAGGGAACAAAAGGAACATGAAGGACAAGTGCAAGTTCATCATTGGCAGAGACTACAAATCACTCAGTGAAATTTTGTTGGAATGAAAATCATCTGTACAATAACTACACAAAATGGCTGATAACTTCACGTAAAGTGGGCAGAGGAAGTTAGTTTCTTTAAGTGTGGAGTAAAACTCATGGAAATAGAGGCTCAGCAGGGCAAGTACAAGAATCAAGCCTCCACTGATTAAAGTAATGCCAGCCTATTGGTAATTAAATTCGACCTCAAGCAATCACAACCACTACATTCTGTGCATTAATTGCATCCTTATCATGTCAGCTAAACAACTGTCATGGCAGCAAGGCGATTAAAAGCAAAACTTAAAGTTCTCATTGCAGAATCACCCAAAGTCTAGAAGATTGCACTTTGCAATGTACACTTTGTAAATTGACTTGTAAGCATGCAAGGACATGATCAGTGATGTGGAAGGGAGCTTTTCTTTAGGATTGGGGCCTTCTCATGCTTACTAGCAGAATTCCACTCTAGATGTAGCATGAAATCTTTGGCTATGTGACGTGTAATTAGATATGGTGACCTATCTCAGAGACCATTGCGGAGCTGTGTCAATGACCTCCTTGGGAAGTCCCTATGTCACACGGACTGAAGGTATAGCAAAGTTTCAATTGTTATGGATTGTGAGTGTTCAGGGGTTCCATCAATCTTTTTGACATTTCCCACACATTATCTATTCTTAGATCTCACATGGAAATTATCATGACAGGGATCAGTGAGGCCTTGATGCTACTCTGAAGACGAGACAGTGATTAGATTAGATTAGATTCCCTACAGTGTGGAAATAGGCCCTTTGGCCCAACCAGTCCACAATGACCCTCCAAAGAGCAACTCACCCAGACTCGTTTCCCCTCTGACTAATGCACCTAACACTATGGGCAATTTAGCATGGCCAATTCACCTGCCCTGCACATCTTTGGATTGTGGAAGGAAACCAGAGCACCCGGAGGAAACCCACACAGACACAGGGAGAATGTGCAAACTCCACACAGACAGTCATCCAAGGCTGCAATCAAACCTGGGACCCTGGTGTTGTGAGACAGCAATGCGAACCACTGAGCCACCGTGCCGCCCCAAAACTACAACATCAGTAAGACAGCAATGGCTGCCACACAGCCTCCAGAGGAAGAAGCAGCATGTGATGATCTATCAAGGAGGCAGAGGAGAATAATGAGACCCTATATCTACATCATCTTCAACTATCTGAAAAACAGGGCAGGCATTGATTAAGGGTGCTCCAGATCACCACCTCCAAACTGTGTTATCTGCTGGAGCAGGACTTTCGCTCAGAAGAACTGGATGTAAGTCCCATCTGGTGTCTCTCACAGTCACAGCTAAGCTGACTTTTCTTTTTACTGATGTCTCTCTTCAAGGAGCAGCTGGAGATCTGTGGCACCTCCCAATTCTCAACACATTAATGCATCTAGGATTTTGCTGATGTCAATTTCTCTAGATCTCAGTACTCATATCCTTCCCCCATGATGGGATGTCGGATTGTCCATCATCACTGACTTCCCCAAGATGCTGCGCGCCATCAATTGCACCTATTTGGTTTGAGAATATCTTATCACCAACCTACAGACTTCATCAACAGAAAATACTTCAATGTTCAAATTATATATCCATCAATGTCAATATCTGGAGGTCTACACCAGATATCCTGGGAGCTGTCGTGGCTCTTAAGTACCAAAGAACTCTCGAGTTCCAGCTTGCTACCAAGGTTATTAGGCCATAGAGGAATGGGTGCTTGGAGATAAGGGTATACCCTCACCAAACATGGCTTGTGACACCATTATGAAATCCTCAGACTGATGCAGAACAAAAACATAATGATGTCATGCTTTCACCAGAGTCTTGGTGCAACAGATCATAGATGAGGTTTTGAGCCTTGCAGTATAACCGAGAAAAGGTGTCCCACATCATTGTGGTATGTTGTACCCTTCACAACCAGAGCCAACAAATGGAGATGTCCTGAATGCAGACAAAATAGGAGATTGATCTTATGAAGATGAAGAAGAGGTTGAGGATTGGACATTGACCAGGAGAACTAGCCAAGAGAACATGACAGAAGAATGTAGAATTGAGCCTGTTAGGCTACAGGTAACTTAATTGAAACTCACTTCCAGAATGCATGAGCTGGGTTTTGACTTTGTTTAATTGTTTAATATTCTGATAGTGATACGGCAATCACCCTTTGCTTAATGCAAACATCACATAGACCTTGTTACATTTTGCAGTCTTTGACCTTTTTGCATTGCTGAATCAATGTCTCATTATCTATTTGATTGTATGTTTGATAACTTTATATGATTCCACATTACATATTCTACTGGCCATTCAGGGAAAAAAGCTGCAGTCAATGAGACAGTGCACTAACATCATTTGGCATTAAGATCTGGTAGTTCTTAAAGCTTCTGTCAGGATGGCATATCAGTGTTGTATAATGAGGTACCTCATGATAGTCAGCAGGTTGAAAGGAATCCTGAAAAATCTCGTTTTGACCCTTCTATCATTGGTAACCCTTCAATGCTTCTGAACCATCAAAACATACTTGACCTCATCTTTACCAATTTGCCAGCTGTAGATGCATCTGTCCAGGAGAAAGTGAGGACTGCAGATGCTGAAGATCAGAGCTGAAAATGTGTTGCTGGAAAAGCGCAGCAGGTCAGGCAGCATCCAAGGAGCAGGAGAATCGACGTTTCAGGCATGAGCCTGAAGAAGGGCTCATGCCCGAAACGTCGATTCTCCTGCTTCTTGGATGCTGCCTGACCTGCTGCGCTTTTCCAGCAACACATTTTCAGCATGCATCTGTCCATGACAGTATTGATAAGGGCTGTGCATTGATTGCTCTTACGCAGAAAAAGTCCCACTTTCACATTAAGAATAAACTCCATCGTGTTGTGTGGCACTATCACTGTGCTAAATGGGACAGACATCAATTCAAGAATTGAGCATCCATGAGGTGCAGCGGGCCACCAACAGCAGCAGAATTGTACTCCATCACAATCTGTAACCTCATAACCTAGCATATCCCCCACTCAACCATTACCTTCAAGCCAGAGATCAACCCTGGTTCAATGGAGAGCGCAGGAGGGCATGACAGAAACAGCAGCAGGCATACCTGAAGACGAAGTGTCAATCTGGTCAAGCCATCAAACAGGACTACCTGCATTCCAAATAGCACAAGCAGTAACTTATAGACAGGACTAAGCGATCCCAAAACCAATGGATCAGATCTAAGACTTGCAATCCTGCCACATTCAGCCATGAATGATGGTAGACAATTAAACAACTCACTGGAAGAGGAAGCTCCACAAATATCCTATCCTCAATGAGAGAAGAGACCAGCACATCAGTGCAAAAGATAAGGCTGAAGGTTTCGCAGCAATCTTCTGCCAGGAGAAGCGCTGAGTGGATGATCCATCTCTGCCTCCTCCAGTGATCCCCAACATTACAGCTACCAATCTTCAACCAATTCAATTCACTCCATGTGATATCAAGAAACAGTCGGAGATACTGGATGCTGCAAAGGCTGTGGGCCCTGATGACATTCCAGCAAGAGTACTGAAGATGTGTGCTCCAGAACTTGCCACTTTCCTAGCCACACTCTTCCAATACAGTTACAACACTGGCATATACCCTACAATGTGGAAAATTGCCAAGGTATGTCATAAAAAGCAAGACAAATCAAACGCAGCCAATTATTGCTCCATCACTCTACTCTCGATCATCAGTGCTATCAAGCAGCACCTACTCAGCAATAACCTGTTCAGTGATACCCAGTTTGTGTTCTGTCAGGAACTCTCAGCTCCTGACCTCATTATAGCCTTGGTTCAAACATGGACAAAAGAGCTGAACTCTAAACGTGAACTTCTTATAGGCACAACTGGAAAACTGGAATCAGTAGGTATCGGGGGCAAACTTTCCAGTGATTGGAGTCATACCTGACACACATGAAGATGGTCATGGTTGTTGAAGGTCGGTCATGGTTGTTGAAGATCAGTCATCTCATCTCCAGGACATCTCTGCAGGAGTCCCTCAGGATACTGTCCTCGGCCCAATATCTCCAGCTGCTTCATCAATGACCTTATCTGCATCATAAGGTCAGAAGTGAAGATGTTTGCCAAAGATTGCACAATGTTCAGCACCATTCTTGACTCCTCAGATACTGAAGCAGTCCATGTTTAAAATGCAACAAAATCTGCACAATTTTGAAGCCTGAGCTGAAAATTGGCAAATCACATTCACGCCATGCATTGCCAGGCTATAATCATCACCAATAAGAGACAATCTAACTACTGCCCCTTGACATTTAATGGTGTTACCATTACTGAAACACACACACTATCAACATCCTGGGGGTTAATATTAACCAGTAACTCAACTGGACTCACATCCAAACCAATTGGCTACAAGAGCAGGTCAGAGACTAGGAACACTGTGGCAAGTAACTCACCTCCTGACTCCCCAAAGCCTGCCCATCATCTACAAGGAACAAGTCAGGAGTAAACTTGAATACATGCCTGGATAAGTTGAGCTCCAACAACACTCAAGAAGCTTGACAACATCCAGGACAAGGCAGCTTGCTTAATTGGTACTACATCCACAAGCAACTATTCCCTCATCCCAATGCTCAGTAGCAGCAGTGTGTACTATCTACAAGATGCACTGCAGAAATTCACCAAAGATCCTTAGACAGCACCTTCCAAACTCTCAATCATTTCATCTAGAAGGACAAGTGCATCAGATATGTGGGAACAGCACCACCTTCAAATTCCCTTCCAAGCCACTCACCATCCTGACTTGGAAATATATCATTGTTCCTTCACTGTTGCTGGGTCAAAATCCTGGAATTCCCTCCTTAATGGCATTGTGGGTCAACCCACAGCAGATGGACTGCAGCAGTTCAAGAAGGCAGTTCACCAACACCTCAGGGGCAACTAGGGACAGGCAATAAATGCTGGACAGCCACATCCCACAAATGATTTTTTTTAAAAAAGTGTGTATGGACTGAAAGTACTTTTAAATGCTTGAGCATTCTCAATCGAGCTTATAAGAGACAGCACTTTGTATAGCTTTTGTCTACAGACCACTGCATGACAGGAAGAGCGGTAATGAGAGTTGTTATTTTTGTACATCTCCCAGCCTTGAGTGGCAGTGCACTGCTATGGAAAAGCTGATAAATAGAATGCACCTTCCTCTGCAGAGACATGTAGCCTCATCACTGATTTAGTGTTCTCACTGACAAGATGGGTGTTAATATAGACTGATGTGTGAAGGCCAGTCTCTGGCACGTTCCTTCTAACTCCAACATTGTCCACATTAAAATGCAATGTCTTAGCTGAAGTCTTCCAAATCACAGTTCAAAGATCCCTCATGTCTGATGTCATCTGCAGCGAAGGAGTCAGTTGCTTGTGAGAGATGAACAATGCTTGGCCATTATTACTTATTTCATCCTTGAGCTGTCTGAATAGGTTGCACATTTTTCAGTTGCATAACTTAATCAGGTCCAACAGTGAAAATGATACCACAGCAGGCTTTGTAACAGTGTATATAAACACTTATTTATAAAGATGAAAGGCTATTTACAATGAAACTTTACCCAGGCCATTTGTTTCCTCAATATGTTCTCCTCTTCCTCTACTTCCCACTATGGGTTGGAGGGAGTCTGCTTTGTGGTTAGCCTTGTTCACATGGAACACTAGCACAGTGTCCCATGGTGCCTTTCAGCCTCGGCATCCTGGGATTGCCTTGCCCAGATGCAGGGCCACCCTCCTCAATTTGAACTTATGCAAACTTTGGCATTATGGTCAGGAGGAAGTGGAGGGAATGGGCCTCTGGTGTGTCCTGCCAGGAAACTTTGGAGAGAGGGAAGTCCTGTGTGTGGCTCTACCTCCAAGTGGCTGCCTTCTTGTACCATCCTGTCTTCCTCTGGGGAAGGACATTTGGAATGAGGTCAATATTCCTTTTCCTGTTTTCATCTTGCCATCATTGCCATCTAGGACTAGAGCAATGAAATGCAGGTTCCTGCACATATCTAACAATTAGCTGGAACTGGGTCTCCACAGCAGTCTACAATCTGCCTAAGCAGTGCCAGAAGTAAACATGCAGAAACAACACCATACTGATTACATTGGTGGACACTCCCGTTTTTCAAGTTAGCTTACTGAGTACCTTTTATAACATTCCTGCTGTTCCCGTGTCTACATGTACAGTTTGGCAAAGTCATTGAAGGCTGAGAGCAGGGACTCATCTTCTGCCTGTGGCTGAACTGAACCCTCGTCGCCAGCATTCCTCTGAATGTCAGAGTATATCAGCGAAAAATACCTGGGTATTTTTCCCTCAACCAGCTACAGAGATGTGTCAGTGATACGCTCACCATATTGTCTCTCAACTCTGTTCTAGAAAGAATAAATCACAGAAATGAAATTCTCTAAAGTTGTGGAAGATGCAGGTGAAGGTCTGGTGATGGTCAGATGTCCATCATCTAGGGGGTTCATTGGCTTCCTCCTTAGGCGTGAAGGTAGAGAAGAGGGTCTTTATGGTAGTCTCTTTGCGGATGTTGATTGGGTGGAGCTAGTGCTTGCATAAGGGAGGAGAGAAGCTTAGTTGTTGAAGAGGGATTAAACATTTGTGCAAATTAAGGAGGAGTTAGTGCTGTTAAGCGACAGTATATGCCATTTATTAGATTGGCAGCTATTTGAAATCTCTCCATCGCCACTTGAACAATCATACTGTTCTCCGGCAATCGAGAATTTTGTCCTTGTAGAGATTGAGAAACCTGATGTCTGCAACCTCTGCCATCTTGGACCAATATATCCTTGAATTAAATGTGATGATGCATGATGAGGTTGCGCCAGTGAAAAAGGCACATCCACCAATGGTGGGGATCATATGGGAATCAGAATCAGTGGAGTATTAGTTAATTTGCTGGTGAACACTGTAACTTAACATTTTTTTTTAAATTGTGACTGCAAATAACTGCAGTACTCAGTTTTGAACTTCAACCCATGTTGAATTTGTTAACTTTTTAGTAAGGATAGTTAGTGCCTTTAGATTTGAGATCAGTCAGGGTTCCTAGATTCTGACCGGTTATGCAGCCTTTGAAATACAGGAAATTTAAAACTGCGAAGTAACAAAAAAATTAAAAGAATGAGTTTTTAATTATTTTAGTTGTCAATTTCTAGTGTAAAAACTAAGCGTTTTCTTTCCACCAGAGGGCGACAACAATCTTCCATTGCCCTACCCCCTATCCACATGTGCACAAAGAAAGCTACTTGTGATGAGAATCTTGTCCCACAGTTATCAATTATACAGTATATTAGCCCGATCGATAGTCTGTGTTTAGAATAGGAGAGCTGCATGGCGCAGTCACCTTAATGCTCTTCAGTCCTTAGCAATTGATTGCTATTCAAGGAAGTACGACGGTACAGATGATTGACGACTTCAGTAGCCAATAGGAAATAAAGCCAGTCACTAAGGCGGATCCAGGCGCCGACTAAGCCAATGGGTTGTCGAGCGGGGTGTAACTTCGAGTCCCGTGAGGATACACTGTGAGTTACAAAGAAACAAAAGCAACGGAGGCAACGAGTGCGCGGTGAGACAAAGAGGTGAATTCCGCAGCAGACACGCGTGTAGCGGTCAGTGAGTAACCATTTGTTCTCAAAGTGTGTTCATTTCGTACTCTCTTCATCTAGGCATTAATGAGTTTAATAACTGCTAAATTATATATTCGGGCTTCTCGTCCTTTGTAAATGTAACTGATTTATTGTAAGAGTTGTATGTTTTGTGTATCTGTTTCTCCAATCCCACCCCCCACCCCCTCCATCCCAGCTATGAATAAGGACAGAGTATTTCGGAAGCTCTTCGTGGGTGGGTTACCTTACCATAGTAACGAAATATCACTCAGACGATATTTTCAGCGATTCGGAGAAATTGAAGAAGCGGCGGTGATAACGGACAGGTTAACTGGACGATCTCGAGGTTATGGTTTTGTGAGTATCTGACTTACTAACCACACCGAATAGGACCAATGGACCGTTCTCATATGTTTGTGGGGTTGGGGAGGAATTGTTGAACTATTTGGTGAGACATTAAACTCGAAACTAGCTGCAAAGGCAAGTTATTGGGTCACAACTCCTTTAGACTCCAGGGTTGTCCAAAAGCAATTGCTGATTATTCACAGGTGTGACAAGGGTGGTACTGTTTAGCCAAATTCGCTAATCTTATTAGAAAGCTCTTTACGTTTATGTTCGTGATCCTGCCTTAATATATTTACTTAATAAACATCCACCATCAACATGAAGTAACCAAGGAAGTTACAACCGTCAACACTGTTTGGGTCGTGCCATTTTACCAAGCGTATTATATTGGCCAGGGATAATCCCCATTATTCTTTCTTGTCCAGAGATGTAAGTATCCATCTAAGTTTGCAAACTGGCATATTTTAATATACTGGAAAATCTATTGGTCTAGAAATTCCTTGTAGTTTTTATATGGATCATGAATGGTTGAATCAAATAAGTTAATTTTGATTAGCTATCAAACAATGGGATGAGTGAGTTGTTTTTGATGGTTTGAATGACATCTGACAACATGAGGAACACTCCCTAATTTGTACAGTGTTGGTCTCCTTACTTAAAGGAAGAATGTTAAATTTGGAAGCTGTCCAGAAGGTTGACTGTCCCGCTATCTGGAATGGGTGGGTTGCCCTTTCAAGAAAGATTGAAAAGGCTAGGCTCATCTGCTACAATTTGGAGTAATAGATGACATGATTTGAAATGTGCAAGATCCTGGGGAGAAAAATGAACAAGGAACTTTCCCAGAAATATTTTGGAAAATCTCAGCAGGTCTGGTGGCATCTGTGAAGAGGAAAAATAGTGAATGTTTTGAGACTAGTGACCATTACAGGTCCAAAACAATGACTGCTTTCTCTCCACATGCTGCCAGACTTGCTGAAATTTTCCAAAATTATTCTGGGGCAACTTGACAGGGAGGCTATGGAAAGGATCTTGCCTCTTATTCAAATCCTGGGTTGCTGTTTTCTTTTTAAATTGCCCATTTTCAAAAGATGAAGAAAAACCTCAATATTGAGTGTTTTTGGAAATGTTTCTAAAAGTGGTGGAGTTTTGAAATTTTAAAGATGATACTTGTTAAGCAAAGGATGAAAGGTAATTGGGAGTGGGCAAGAATGTAGAATAACCACATCTGTCACAAACTTCTTAAATGGCAGCACAAGGCTGGAGCAAAGCTCCTAATTCCTATCTATTTCCAAAGCTATGCTAATTAATATATTTAGTGTTTGCTAGTTCACCTGAACACAGTCTTACAGTACTACTCAAAGGAAAGCAAGGATGAGGTGCTAACAAACAAGACAATTTACAATCCATTGTAAATATTACTAGCTTTAATTTGAAATTATGTTGCAACATTGTCCCACGTACAGGTAACATTCCTATTGTGGCATGTTTAATGTAAGGCTTTTGTTCCTCCCTCTGTAATATGATGGCCAACACACATGGTGCAGCCAATGGCCCTTTTGTTTTTAACATTTCCTTCTTGCCACATTGTGACTTTTATAATAGTTACATTTGATCCTTTAAATTCTAGTATTGTTCGTGAATTTGAACTAATGTTTATTTCTGTAGGAAACAGAAGTTTTATATATAAATTCATCTGTAGGACAAATCAAGTCTTGACTCCAAATCAAGTTATTATATTTGTGCATATTTCAAGTACAGCCTTGCTGAAATGTTATGCACACTGGAGCTGCATGGAACAATTTTAGTAATGTGAAAATAAATTTTGAGCTTTAAAAGCCAGCTTACTTGAAAACAAACATCACCAGGAAAAGCTCAGTTTCGCCCAACTGAAAGTGGTTCCCACTGGTCTGGTACAAGCTTGAGCTAATTTTTTGTCTCTATATTTATATTAATGCTTCAATTTTTTTTTTGTAATCTGGCCAGATTCAGACCATTTCTAAACTATTTAGGTACTGAGTAAATAAAACATAATTCTAACTGCAGTAGGGTGTTCCCAATAAAGAACTGATTTTATTTTCCTCTGGAAACTGAAATAACACTTGTCGCTCCTTTAGAAATGAAGCTTCAGGACCAGCACTGCTCATGTTACTTCTGATCCATTTCATTGAAAGGCTCTTGTTTTAAGAGGCATTCACAACCTATCAATATGGTTGACATATAGTTGCTTCACCTCTCTTCTCAACTTCATTTCCTTCTGTTCATTTCTTAAAAGAAGGTTCCCTTGCCACCATATCACTTAAACTTTCTTTTAAATTAACTGTGGCTTTGGTCTTTCATTCATCACAATGCTTAATTGATTTTTGTCAAGAGGCAGATTTGGGAAAACTAGGTTAAAAACAATGACTGCAGATGCTGGAAACCAGATTCTGGATTAGTGGTGCTGGAAGAGCACAGCAGTTCAGGCAGCATCCAAGGAGCAGTAAAATCGACATTTAGGGCAAAAGCCCTTCATCAGGAATAAAGGCAGAGAGCCTGAAGCGTGGAGAGATAAGCTAGAGGGGGGTGGGGAGAAGGTAGCATAGAGTACAATGGGTGAGTGGGGG
>NC_057736.1:26694374-26788721 GCF_004010195.1 Chiloscyllium plagiosum
GGACAAGTCATGGGGACAGTGCTGAGCTGGAAGTTTGGAACTCTGATGAGGTGGGGGGAAGGGGAAATGAGGAAACTGTTGAAGTCCACATTGATGCCCTGGAGTTGAAGTGTTCCGAGGCGGAAGATGAGGCGTTCTTCCTCCAGGCGTCTGGTGGTGAGGGAAACATTCATTCCATTAAATATCTGGAAGATCTAAAGTGTTTTTTTTCCTTGTCATAGACTCTGTTCTGAGTATTTTAGTCCATCCCTCTACCTGACAACTCTGAACTTGGAGTCAAGGTTAGAGTGGTGCTGGAAAAGCGCAATAGGTCAGGCAGCATCTGTGGAGCAGGAAAATTGACGGTTTGGGCAAAAACCCTTCATCAGGAATAGAGGCAGGGTGCCTAGAGTCTTGGGTGGGGGGGGGGGGGAGAAAGAAGAGATAAATGGAAGAGGGGTGGGGCTAGGGAAAAGGTAGCTGGGTGCAATAGGTGGATGGAGGTTGGGGTAAAGGTGATAAGGTGGAGCGGATAGGTGAGAAGGAAGATTGACAGTTGGGACAGGTCATGAGGATGGTGCTGAGCTAGAAGGTTGGCACTGGGGTAAAGGGGAGCAGGGGGGGTTAGAAGGAAACCTCACTATGTGAAACAACCCACCCTCCCCTCCTGGCACCTTCCCCTGCCACTGCAGGAATTGCAAAACCTGCGCCCATACCGTGCATCCCCCTCACCTCCATCCAAGGTCCCAAAGGAGCCTTCCACATCAAAGTTTCACCTGTACTTCCACACATTATTTATTGTATCTGTTGCTCCCAATGTGGTCGTCTCTACATTGGGGAGACAGGACACCTACTTGCAGAACGCCTCAGAGAACATCTCTGGGATATGTTCACCAATTAATCCCACCACCCGTGGCTGAACATTTTAACCTCCCCCTCCCACTCTGCTGAAGACATGCAGGTCCTGGGCCTCCTCCATCGCCACTCCCTCACACCTGGAGGAAGAACGCCTCATCTTCCACCTCTGGATCCTTTGACCCTGTGGCATCAATGTGGATTTCACCAGTTTCCTCATTTCTCCATTCGTAATGAAGGGCTTTTGCCGAAATATCTATTTTCCTGCTCAGATGCTGCCTGACCGGCTGTGCACCATTCGAATCTTGAGTCTAATCTCTACCATCTGCAGTACCCAGTTGCTCAGAACTGTGAACTTGGGCCAGACTGCTTACAACCTTGTTTTCTGATTCCAGCCTGAATTGAACTTAAAAGAACTTGATCATTTTCCATAACCCAAGATACTAAATTTCACTTCCACAACATTTCCTGCCTGTGCCTTTGTTAACACTAGATTTGACTATTGGAATGTTCTGTTAATTGGTCTCTACTGCGTGCCTTGTGTACACTTGACCTCATTCCAAAACTATGCTGCTAAGTCCTTATTGGCCTTCATCCCTGTGCGTGGTGTTACATTTGCTCCCATCCTACTTTAGTCTTTTTAAAAATTCACATCCTTGTTTCCAAATCTCTTTTGTGGCCTCGCCCATCCCTGTCTCTGTAATTTTTCTCCAGCACAACTACCCACCAAACTTTCTGCATTCTTTATCAATGATTTCTATTCTCTGTCCTTTCCCTTTCAATGGCAGAGCCTTCATTTGCATTGGTTCTAAGTTCTGGAATTTCTTCCCCTTTTACTTTTTTAAGCTGCTATTTAAACCTACCTGTATGTCCAAATTCAAAGTGTGGTGCTCAAAACTTAATATCACAATTTAGCTGAGTGCTAGTCTGTTTTATAAAGGTTCATCATGCTTTTTTTTTACTTTATATTCGTCTACTAACAAAAGGTTTACATTGTGTTTTGTTAACTCTTTTCTCCATCTGCCCTGCCACCCATTTGAAGACTTGTATATGGATTTCCCAAGGTGTCTCTGTTCTTGTAAACTTTTTCATTTTAAAAAGTAAGATTCAGTTTGTGCCTCTTGTCATTTCTTTTTCCTAGCAAAATGTATCACTTCATACTCCTCTGTCAAATTTCATCTGTGTTTGCTCATTTCACCAAGTTCCTCCTGAGGTTTGTTCTATCATCTGTCTAGCATTTGTTTGAGTTTCGTGTCATCTGCAAATTTTTGAAATTTTTCTGCATTCACATTACTATTGATCCTTTCATTCCATGGGCTTCAATTTTAATTGAACTATTGGGTGGTTCTTTGTCAAATATTATTTTCAGATGGATTGGTCTGCTTCTAATCATGAGTGGGGGCAAATGTTTGCAGGTAGAGGGATGGCGCGAAAATTAAGCCTTCAAAAATGAGATATCGAGAGTCCAGAGGCAGTATATTCCTGTTAGGGTAAAAGGCAAGGCTGGTAAGTGCAGGGAATGCTGGATGATAAATTGAGGTTTGGTTAAGAAAAAGAAGGAAGCATATCTAAGGTGTAGACAAGGTAGATCAAATGACTCCTTAGAATATAAAGGCAGTAAGAGTATATTTTATATGGAAATCAGGAGGGCAAAAAGGGGACATGATAGCTTTGGCAAATAGTTAAGGAGAATCCAAAGGGTTTTTGCAAATAAACTGAAAACTAAAGGGTAACTTGCAAGAGAATAGGGCCCCTCAGATCAACAAGGCAGCTTGTGTGGAACCGCAGGAGATGGAGAGATGCAAATTAATATTTTGCATCAATGTTTGCCGTGGAGAAGGACATGGAAGTTATAGAATGTGGGGAAATAGATGGTGACATCTTGAAAAATGTCCATATTACAGAAGAGGGGCTCCTGGATGTCTTAATGTATAAAGGTGGATAAATACCCAGACTTTAGTACTCTGTGGGAAGCTAGGGAAGTGATTGCTGGGCCACTTGCTGAGAGATTTGTATCATCAATAGTCACAGATGAAGTGCTGGAAGACTGGAGTTTGGCTAACATAATGCCACTGTTTAGAAAGGTAGTAAGTAAAAGCCAGAGAACTATAGGCCAGTGAACCTGACATCAATGTTTAAGTTGTTGGGGATCCTGGGGGGCAGGGTTTACATGTATTTGGAAAGGCAAGGATTGATTAGGGTTAGTCAACATGGCTTTTTTGCATGGGAAATTGAGTTTTTTTTGAAGAAGTAACAAAGGATTGATGATGGTAGAGTGGTGGACATGATCTATATGGACTTCAGTAAGGTGTTTGGCCTGGTTAGCAAGGTGAGCTCACGTGGAATACAGGGAGAATTAGCCATTTGGATACAGAACTGGCTTGAAGGGAGAAGACTGTTAGTGGAGGGTTGCTTTTCAGACTGGAGGCCTGTGACCAGTGGTGTGCCACAAAGATCAGTGCTGGATCCACTACTTTTCACCATTCATATAAATGATTTAGATGTGAACATAGGAAGGAAGTATAGAACATAGAAAAATACAGCGCAGTACAGGCCTTTTGGCCCTCGATGTTGCGCCGATCCAAGACAACCTAACCTATAGTTAGTAAGTTTGCAGGTGACACCAAAATTGGAGGTGTAGTGGACAATGAAGAAGGTTACCTCCAGAGTACAACAGGATTTTGGTTAGATGGCCAAGGAGTGGCAGACGGAATTTAATCTAAATAAATGTGAGGTACTGCATTTTGGAAAGGTAAATCGGGGCAGGACTTACACACTGAATGGTAAGGTCCTGGGGAGTGCTGCTGAACAAAGAGACTTGAGTGCAGGTTCATAGTTCCTTGAAAGTGGAGTCTCTAGTCAATAGGATAGTGAAGAAGGTATTTAGTATGCTTTCCTTTATTGGTCAGAGCATTGAGTATAAGAGTTGGGAGGTCATGTTGTGGTTGTACAGAGTATTGGTTAGGCCAGTTTTGGAATATTATGTGCAACTCTGGTCTCCTTCCTATCAGAAGGATGTTGTAACACTTGAAAGGGTTCAAAAAAGATTTACAAGGATGTTGCCAGGGTTGGAGGTACAGGATGAGGGTGAATAGGGTGGGGCTCTGTTTTACCTGGAATTTCGGAAGCTGAGGGGTGACTTTTGTAGAGCTTTATAAAGCATGATGGGTATGGATAGGGTACGTAGACGAGGTCTTTTCTCTAAGGTTGGGGAATCTAGGGTGAGGGGAAAAAATTTAAAAGGGACCGAAGGGGTAACTTTTTCACACAGGGTGGTGCATTTATGAAATAAACTGCCAGCGGAAGTGGTGGAGGCTATGGGTATGTGACGAGGAAGGATTTTGAGGGATATGGGACTAGATTCATTTAGGATATCTGCTCAGCATGAGTGAGTTAGACTGAAGGGTCTGTTTCCATGCTGCAGAATTTTTGACTGTATGAAATGGTACATCACTCCCATGATCTGGCAAAATGTACTGAACAGTTTATCAAGGATACAAACCTAATAACTGTCAAAATAAATCATTTTTGAAGTTTGAAGCTACTATTACTGTTTCTCATGGAAAAACAGTGTAGCAATATTTGATTGGCAACCACACTGCTTTGCTGCAGGTGGTGATCTATCATTAGTTTCGTGAGTAACCTTCACAGATAAATATAATAGCCAGTCAGTGATCCAGTAGCTTAGTTATTGCACAGTCCTTCAAGATGATTGTACTGTAGATTTGAGTCCTGGTGATTTGACTTTTGTCATAGTTACAATGTTTTTAGAAAATCTGGTGGTTGGAGCAACTTACTTCTACCACACGTTCTGCTTATTAGCCTGCATGGGTGTTTTGCTGGCAGGGGGAAGAAAATGGAGTTAATGGTTCTTCATTAGAACTTTCAAGTCAAGACTGAAATGTTAACTTTCTCCTCATAGAAGCTGCCAGATTTTCTGTTTCACTAGCAATTTTTTTCAGATATCTAGTATCTGCAGTTCTTTGATTAATATTCACGTAATTGCCCTTGCATTATAAAAGGAATTGTGGATTATTTCAACAGAAGTTTGACTGACAAAATTCAACTATACATTGCATTAAAAATGTATTTTAATTTCTCACTAAATTCTTTACACTTATCTCTAAATTTGTGTTCGCTCTTCTTTTCAAATAGTGTGAATACTAATTATTTGAGATTTGTAAAGGAAGTCCTTTCCACTTGTCTGTTTTCTCAGAAGTGGAGCCACTGATCTTTAATGAATATAAAGCGTGCCTTGTCATTGTCCAAACCTTCACACTATACACCAACTACAAGACGAACAGACCTTGGGTTACTTGAGCTTATTCTGTGTTTTGTGTCTTCAAGGGGATTGAGAATTACAGAGCAAATACACCATTGCTTATTAACCTGCTGCCAAGGTCCCATCACTTCAATTAGTATAATACTGTTGGCGACATTCTTCAAAAGATTGAATCTAACTTGGAATGTAGCTCGTCTGTGAGTGTATCTGTGTCTGTCTTTTATTTCCTTCTGCAGTCCAAACTCCTGAAATAAACTGTGATCAACTAAATTTCATATTGTTCCCTTGATGTTTTTTTCAGCTAACTGCAGATTTGCTCCATGGATTAGGAAATGAGAATTATTTTGAATTGCTACTCACGTTTATATTTTATTTTTAAAACTAAAAACTTTTCACTGATGTAGAAATGGAAGAGTAAGGCAGATCAAGTGATAGGAAGTGTGGAGCACCAAGTACTTTCAACTGTGAAATCTGAAGGATACTTGTCCAGGCAGCTAGTTGGTATGTGGCATTATTGGATAAATACAGTGCAAATCTCATACAAAGATTGTGAAAATCTTCAATGAACAACTTAATAGTTTGCAACATTTCAGTTAAGATTTTAATGTATTTGTGTGCTACTGAACAAGCATTTGAAGTGAAGTAGGGCAGAATTACAGGAGACCACTGAGCAGAATTGGGTTCTGGATACACCAGCATAAAGCTGACAGGAAGAGTCACGGGACCCGAAACGTTAACTTAGATTTCTCTTCACAGGTGCTGCCAGACCTGCTGAGTTTTTTCAGCAACTTTCGGTTTTTGTTTCTGATTTACAGCATCTGCAGGTTTTTGGGTTTTTAAAGCCAGTAGTCATGATGGATTTAAAAACATGTTTCTGTGCAGTAAACCTCGAGGGTTTGTCAGGGGTTGGAAAATCTTTGAGCTGTGCTATTGATCATTCTTGAAGCTTGCAACTGGTCTGTGCTGCTTTTGTGAGGGAAATCAACCCAAATCCCTTAGTCTGGTTGTTACTTAAGGATTCTTTCCCTGGGTCACTTGCATGTGTTTGTATTGAAATCTGCAATTCAACAAATCTGACTTCTTAATGGACTAGCAGAAATTTTGTCCAAATAAATGGTGAGAGGACTGAAACCACTGTTTTTAGTCTAATTCCAAACTGATACCATTTCTTGCTGGCAACTGTCTAGTACTAAACCAGACTAGTTCGGAACCTGTGAATTTCTAACCAAATGTTTGCAGTTTCACCAAGGCAGTCTGTGTTTTCACCAATTTTAACTCTAACCTTTTGATAAATGTCTTGGCTTACCTGCTGAAACTAACATTCCATTTTTTTTATTACTTTTAGTCTTGATTATTCCAATGCACTCCTGGATGGTTTCATATTTTGCCCTCTGGAAACTAGGTATTTCAAATGCCAAGCAGCCTGTATTTTGGATCAAAGTCCTGATCCTCCTGTTTAAACTTCTGCTAATTTGACTTGTATAGGCTCCTGCTCAAGCATCACCCTTGTTTTTCAAATTCCCCAATGGACTTGCACCTCCTTTCTTTCAGCCCCAAGAACACTTGACACCTGCCCTCTAATTCTGGCTCCTCTGAACATTTGATGATCATGCTGTTTGGTGGCTCTGCCTTCAGGTACCTAGACTGTAGGCTCCGAGATTTCCCCTCTACACATTTCTTGCTTTCCACGTTTTCAGAAAATCCTTGTAAGTCTATCACTTTGAAATAAATCTGTCTTGATCTAACCTAAATATTTCCTAATGTGACTCAATTTTGTATTAACTTGCACTTTTAGTGTAATATAAAGTTCTAAGTAAATTTAATCAACTTGGAGTGCCCATTATGTATGAATGAATGAATGGTACGTAGGTGCACACTCCAGGTTTGGACATCGGAATAGGAGTAAGCCATATAGCCCTTGAGATTTTCAATGAAATCAGGGCTGATCTGTGGCTTGCCTTTAGCCCATATCTTTTAAAACCTTTTGCTTAACAAGAATTTATCTACTCTGATTTAAAATTAACAATTGTTTCTGCATTCACACATTTGTGAAAGTGTTCAAACACTTTTAGTCACCATATGAAATATTCAATGACAACTGCTCATTGAACTCTTTCTACAAACATACAAATTACTAACAGGCTCCTGCAGCACAGCTAGTCTGCTCTGCCATTCAAGAGGATTGTGGCTGATTTGACTCCTTATTTTTAAATTATCTGCAAGTTCTAGTCTTCCCACAAGGAGTAGCATAGCCTCAGCATCCACACTAAGTCCTCTCAAAATTTTGTTTGAATAGGACTATCTGTCATTCATCTAAACTTCAGTGTATGCAGAGCTTGTTTGATCAATTTTCCCTAGAGTTCATTCCTCAAGCCTATGTATTAGTTAAATGAACCTTCTCTGAACTCTTATGTCGTTTTATATTCTTAAATCAAACCAAAATGGTACACAGTACTTTAGGTTATGGCTGCATATGACTGTAGCAATGCATCCTTACCTTTTGTTACATTCCTCAACTATCTCCACATGAATAGTGATTATCAAAAGCCAAATAACACTAGTACTGCTTTTCTATGCGTCGCCGTGGATATGGTATCCCACAGCACCACTGGGATTGCGGCCATGCCAGAGTTTGAACTTTACTAAATTTTGGATTATCTGTTAACCAACGCTTGAACCTGCAGAAGATTCATTTGGTTTGTGTTCAAGTCACACATTTTCCAAACTGATAAACATACAGCACCTGCCTGGCTTTTGAAACTACTCTCCACTAATCTGATTACTCCATATCTCTGCCTACTCCAATGACCTTTCAGCTCCTTAAGAATTTTCAGTGAAGGGTCCAATCCATTACTGCCATGAACAAGTTTGATTATTAAAAAGCACATTCAGCAGACAGTTTATTTATATTCCCTAAGTAAATTATGCCCCTGTACCCAGAAGGTGGGCTTGAAAGTCAATGTCTTTGGACGTGTGCATTTGGAAAACTGTACCAGCAAATGGCTGTTACAAGTTTTCTTTTTTGGTCTTGCCAAAATTAACCCCTCAAATTGTAAAGTCCTGTTCCTTTTTAGCATTACTTTCTTAATAAGCTTGTTTTAAATTACAGGTCACAATGGCAGATTGGGCTGCAGCAGACAGGGCATGTAAAGATCCTAATCCTATCATTGATGGAAGAAAAACTAACGTGAACCTTGCCTTTCTTGGGGCCAAACCCCGCATAGTACATTCAGGTAAGTCTTGATGCCCCAATCCCCAAGAATATAAAAAAAGAGGATTTGACCTGTTCTAGATCTGGGTTTTACAAGTCTGAAATTCAACTTCTTAAAAATGTGGAAGTAGGAAAAAAGTTATCTTGAACACTAGTTTCAAATACTAGACTAATTGATCACTTAGATGAAGCACCTTGTCCTACAATAAAGGAACTACGTAAATACAAGTTGTTGATTTCCCATGCATTTCTCACTGGTCTCGGCATGGCTGTTGTGTTTATTGTAACCTAATGTCCCACTGTTTGCATGTCCTGCAAGGAAGTAAATAGTCCAAATCCTTGACATCCATTTGAGTAACTCCCATTGAGAAAAGCTCTGATTCAGGTAGCTTCAAAGATTAGCAGTGCTTTTGCTTTTGTATTCTATTTGCTAAGTCTAGATGGATGTGAAGAGATGCAAGAAATTCTAGTTTACCATTTAATCATGAAGTTTGCTAAAATGGCTTATTATAAAAGGTACCTTTTCCAAAAGGTTGGACTGTGTTGGGCAACAGATTAAAAGATCTTGGAAGAAACTGTAAATACATTCAGCTGGTACAATAATTTTGAAAATTTTAATTTTTAAAGAAGTGGTGTTTCTCAAACTGAGGATGGTAAGCAACCTGATTGCACATCTCTGCTGTACTGAGCCACAGTTGTTGAGGATACTGGATATAGTCATAGATACATATGACAGGGAAGACCCTTCAGTCCAACCCGTCCATGCCAACCCGATATCCCAACCCAATCTAATCCCACTTGCCAGCACCCGGCCCATATCCCTCAAAACCCTTCCTATTCATATACCCATCCAGATGCCTTTTGAATGTTGCAATTTGTACTAGCCTCTACCACATCCTCTGTGGTGTGAAAAAGTTGCCCCTTGGATCTTGTTTATATCTTTCCCCCACCTTCTAGTTCTGGAATCCTTTCTCTCTCTTTTCCCTGGCGGGGGGGAGATTTTGTCTATTTATCCTATCCATGCCCCTCATGATTTTATAAACCTCTAAAAGGTCACCCCTCGGCCTCTGACACTCCCGGGAAAACCGTCCCAGTCTATTCAACCTATCCCTATAGCACAAATTTTCCAACCCTGGCAACATCTTTGTAAATCTTTTCTGATCCCTTCCAAGTTTCACAACCTCCTTTTGATAGGAAGGAGACCAGAATTGCATGCAATATTCCTAATGTTGCCTAATCAATGTCCTGTACAGCCTCAACATGACCTCCCAACTCCTATGCTCCATACTCCAGCTGAAGCAAATATAACAGTTAAGGTGCATTTGATGTCTATGATCACTCTTTTTACTTAGCTGTATATGACCTGCTCTCAAACTCTGTCCTGTATTTTAAGACTGTCACAGTTGTTGATCCTTTAGGATATATGTCTTAAATACAGCCTATTTATCCCTTGTGAAACATTCTTGTCTAAATTTACCAATCAAGTTTTGTTCAATTCTTAGATAATACACAGTATAGTTTCTGATGGGAAGAAACCTGTGGAGTCAAATCTCCAGTACTTGAGGACATTAAGAATATGGATGTGTGGTGTGGGCTGTGTTGCTGCAGACCATATCGATTTTCCTAACAAGAGGAATTATGCCAATGGAAGTCGACTCGGGGGTAAAAATATTTGGCAACCTTTTACATGAAGGTTCTGCATCTCCTTGGACCTTCCCAGTTCTTTACATTCTATCTGGGTTAACATAGTTATACTGAATTTCACAAGATGTGCTCAATTATTTTATAGGTAATGATGATGTTCTATACAATCTGCAGCAATTCAGTACCTCAACCAAGTACGTATTTATTAGGATGTGTGGGTGTAATATTAACAAGTGATCTGAGCATGGTGTTTGAAGGCTTCAGTCCTTTATTCCTAATTTGCAAATTGGGGACACTGGATCTTCATGAACTTCTACATTTCAGTCTTTTGACCTGCTAGCTAAGTTAAAATATTTTGTACTTTTGAGAGTTTCAGCCCAAGAAAGCTCAATCTTTGCAAATGCTCTTAATACTAATTTTAGTTAAATCTAAACCACCTCTAATGCTGATTTTTTTTTTCTCTCTCTCCTTTTCCCCCACCCCCCCACTCCTTCTCTTAAATGCCAAGGGGGTATGGGCCTACAACAAGTGCATTCAACTCTAATGCAGAGACCATATGGGTAAGATGGCATATTTCCTTTTTATATGCTTATTTCAAATTTGGATCTTGATGCCACAATGTTTGATACCTGAGAAGTGTTTCTTTCACTACTGTAAAATTCTGGCATAATTTGAGAAGATTTGAACATTAGTGTCCATTAGAGAAAGGCATCTGTAATATCGTACACATGCATTTATGGCAGCTGAATGGAAGTTGGGAGAACTTGGTATTTTTCAAGTTCACAAATGTAAATCAGTGGTGATACTTTGAACATTTGGTGAATAACCTTGCCTACACTGATTTTTTTATTTTTTTTAGGGAGATACATGGTAAAGGCTAGATTCCCTGCTTTTTCTTTATTTTCTTTCATTTCCCACTGCTTTCTGCTTTACCTCTGAAGGCGTGACGCCAAATGGAGTGCAGTTCCAACCATTCTAATGTTTCACCAAGTGTATGTGTGCACATAAGCATGGGCAGCATCTTAACATTCTGCTGGAGTGAGTGGCAACCTAAATCTCCTGTCAAGTCTAAGGTAGTAAGGCCAAATCACAAACCTTTGCTACCAAGGGGCAGAAGTGGGCAGTCATCTTGAATCCAAGACTTTCTCATCTGTGTTGCATGTTCTTATTAGTCAGTTGAGGAAATCTGATTTGGTCTCATATTAACATGGAGTGTCTCTACAATCCCCTCAGCTGGTGATACAGCCCCAATCTAATTTACAGATGATGGTGTCCCATGTTTTTGTTGCCATTATCGTTTGAGGTGGATGCAGTCATTGGTTTGGAAGCTGCTGTTAACGAGTCTTGATGAATTTCTGCAGTGCATCTTGTAGATGGTACAGAGTGCTACAGAGCATTGGCGGAGGGAATGAATGTTTGCCCACCCTCCTCTATCTTATCTCTCCACACTTCAGGCTCACTGCCTTTATTCCTGATGAAGGGCTTTTGCCCGAAACGTCGATTTTGAAGCTCCTTGGATGCTGCCTGAACTGCTGTGCTCTTCCAGCACCACTAATCCATGAATGTTTGTGGACCTAGTGCTGATTGAAGCTGTTTTGTCCTGGATGGTGTCAAACATGTTGAGTGCTGTTGGAGTTGTACTCATCCTGACAAGTGAGAAGCATTCTGTCACACCTGACTTGTCTTGTAGATATTGGTCAGGCTTTGGGCAGTCAGGAGGTGAGCAACTTGCTGCAAGATTCCTAACGACTAGGTGGCTCTTATCACCACAGCATTTATATGGCTAGTCCAGTTTAGTTCTCTGGTTAAAGACCAAACCCCCTCCTTATAAATTATCTAGATCTTGGTGTGCATTGGGACTGTCTTTTTAAAGTTTGCAGATGATCCACAACTTGGCTTGCATTAAAAATTGTAAAGTGGACAGTATCAGACTTCAAAAAGGCATTTGTAAGTTGGTGGATTGGATAAAGATTAAACAAAGTTCAATGTGGAGAAATATTTAGTGTACTGTGCTACAAAGAAGAGACTTTTTAAAGTAAGGGGTGCTGTCATGAAGTCTATAGGAGCAGAAGCCTGAGTGTAGATGTGCACGAATCACTAAAGGTGGCAGGGCTGGTATAGAAGTAAAGTATACTGTTTTCTAAATTTATTTAGTAGAAGCATAGAGTGCAAGAGCAAGGTGATCATGCTGAACCTTTACAAGACTCCAGTGAAGTAGCATGCCATGCTGCAGGAAGAATGTAAACCTGTTGGAGAGATTGCAGAAGAGATTTATAAGAATGTTTCCAATGAGGATAAATTGAAGAAGGGAGATTTCTGGGAAGGGAGATTTGATGATTTTTTTTTATTCCTCCTCAAAATCACAGTGAAAAAGAGATGGCCAGTACGTAAAGTTTGCAAGATCCTACCCAGAAGTGTGGTGGACGTAACTTTGATTTGAGGCATTCAAGAGGGCATTGATGACTTCTATTTAAGTCCTGTAAAAAAGGGTTACTCAGTGTTTTGAGATCTGGTGTTAAATGGCTGCTTCTACACTGTAACAATTTTTGTAATTCTCTAAATCTGTAATCTTTCCTATGAATGACTCTAATTCAGTACCTCGGTTGATCACTGTTGACATAATCTTGACCCTTTAGCGTCAGCATCCCATAGTTGAAACAAACTCTGGAGTTACGGTAATTCACTAGCAACTGACCTTACCTCCAGAATCTTGCTCCTTCCTTTCCATTGCAGTTCGTTCCTGCATTTCTACAGTGTTGGCAAAAGGAGAAATACAAATGTTTTGCATATTTGGGTTTAGCTGACTTCTTTTACTTCCTGCCACAGATCTTGTGTTGCAATGAAAGTAATGCAGTGTGTTTTGGATCTTGTACTTTATAATTTGGTCACTCCAGGTATCTATGAATGCAGAAAATTCTGAAATAACAGGAGTCCACTGAGATTCTTCATGTTAACATTACAATTTTTATATTGATTCAATCTCAGATTTATGAATAGGAGGTAGGTGCCGTTCAGCTATGGAGAGAGAATATGATGGTCTTGTTGATTTAGTTGGCTTTTCTTGTTTCTAAATGTTCTGGTGTTAATTGATCTGTGGTAAATGATGTGTGGTCTCAATTTTGCTTTTAATTTTGATTCTTGAGATTTGATACTCGTGCTACAGAAAGAAACAAATCTTTGCTCATATTGCTCTTTTGACTTAAGCAATACTGGTTGAAACGGAGCAACATGTTGGGAAGAATTCTGCTAATGCAGAATGTTAACGGCCTGCTGATAATTGGGCCTATTCTTTGCACATCTTTTTATAAGCCAAAGGTGGAGTACAGTAACACTCAACTGGTGAAGACAATATACTGCACTAAAGTATAAAGAATCAGAGGTTGTTTAAAATGGACATCTGAATTTCCATACAAGGAATCAGTGTGTGTAAGGCACTTCCTGAAAGTAGGACTGCAATTCCATGCTCAGCTCAGGATGTTTTAATATAAATGTAACTTTATGCTTTGGAGTCTTTAAGATAATTGTCTTTTAAACTAACCAGCAACTGAAGTGTGGCAACTGGCTAATGTGTTTTAATGGTTTTGAAGGATAAATATTGGCCAGGACTCCAGAAGAACTCCTTCTTAAAATAGTGTAATGGAATTTCGTGCTCACATTAGGCAGATGGATCCTCTGTTTAATCACTGATTTTGAAAGAAAATGCTCTTGACAATGCAGCACACTGTCCAGTATTGGACAGTGAAGACTGAATACAACTGAATACTGCAGTTGAGTTTGAGGTAATTACTTTGAGTCTGCAACCTGAAATTGTCCACACAGGCCATGCACAAGTTACCCCTTTTTTTTTTAAATCAACACACTTCAAAGACATTAAAGGGTCCAGCACACTTAAATGAATCTGTCAAGCAATACAAAACATTATTGTTGCACACATCTTTAGGAGATGATCAGCGCTAAAAGATTAACCTTAATTTTTCTGCCCTTTTTCCAGTGTTGCACCATACTTGATCCCACAGACCATCCTTCAACCTGGCTTTGTCCTGCCCTCCACCTCGTACCTGGATTCCAATGTTGCATTGTATACACAATATCCTACCTACGAACATTATTACCCAGCCTCCCCTCAGTACCCCAGTCTTGGCTACGCCTACACGATGCAGCTTCCATTGCAAACTGGAATTCCAAGCTTGAGCCAATGCCAGCATGAGCCAACAACATTACACACAGCTGGACTTCAGAGACGATAGCCAGTGTAAATGAAAGCAGGCACAAGGCTAAGATCTTGAGTGCTGACTCGGAGGAAATTCTAGTACTGCTGAGTTTGTCAACTGTACCATTTGGATCTACTACCATTGTATTCGTATTAAGAATACCTTTTAATTTTACAGCAAAATACAAACCAAAATTGAGGAAAATGCAAATTCTGGCATTTGTACCTCCCAAGTAATTTTTTTTTGTTCCCCATTCCCCCTTCCAAGATTCCTGCAAGTTATAATGCTTGAGTACTTCTGATTTTTAACTTTCCCTCCCACCTTGAAGGGAAAAGTCAGTATGCAAGTATTTTGTATTTGGAAATGTGAATTTATTATTAATCTGATTCATTCAAGAAATGGCAAAGCAGGGGTGGATTGAGGCTGACCAACCACTGCAAGATTACGATCTGCTCAAGCCAGCTCAACATTTATCTCCACTGAATCAGTCACTGACAACTGCAAAGATGTAATTACTACTGTATCTGGCTATCATCTAGAACATTTATGGAAATCTTTAATTGCTTACATACAGATCAAGACTTCTATAAAGGAATTGTTGCATTGCAATTCCATGCTCAGCTCAGGATTTTTTAATATAAATGTAACTTTATACTTTTGATCCTATATGGAAGTAGTACACTTGGGGATTCTTTTGCTTGAATCAGCTATGCATCTATTCCAGACCACTTGTACTTGGGGAAACAATGCTTAAGTAATTTATGAAATTGTGTAATCTGTTCATAGTGTTTATTGTGAGTACTTATACTTGCAAGTACTTACACTATGAATTGCAGAAATTAACCTATTTGAATGCTGAAAGTGTTCCTTCTTTTCTCTGTAAACATTAAATTAAATGAATATTTATAAACAAAATAACTGTCACTTTCATATTTGATGCTAAGGATTTGAAAAATGTATACACTTTTTTTTATTTCCTGAACTTTTGTAGCTGCTAATTTAAGTGCATGAAGAAATTTTATTTAACACCTAATTTAAGGGAAATTTAGAACCTGCTTTGGCATGAACACCATTTGTATCAATCTGTTTTCTGTTTGCATCTTTGTTTGTTTTCAGTTTTTGAACCAATTGTATGGAAGATGTCAAGAAAATGATATCTGCGAGCAGCTGAAAAACGAATGCTTTGTTCTTCTATTGTGTGTTGTAATGGTGTGTTGCAATAGGATCCCTGGCTGACAATTGTACCAAGCAATATCTATGTCTACAGTGAAACAAAGTTTTTATATAATAGTAAATTTAGGTGAACCACAAACCAGCAGAATGCAATCTGAATTAGCTGATCTTAGCTAGTCTTCACCTAAAATGTCTTGCCAGTATTCACGTATCATGATGGACCTTTTTAGATGGAGATTTGGGCAGTAAGATGGATGGAGCTGAGAGCATACTTGGGAAACTAAGGATGTCTTGCCCTTGTCTGATCTTGATTTATGTTCCTGCTTTAGCTAATCCCACTAAGAAGTGGATTCTCAGCGCCCCCCCCACATAAAAAGTCTACAAAGTATGAAAATTATATCTCATGCCTAAAATTCCAGAACATTTAAGGTAAAATATAAAGTTGCCATAGTCCTAATGTACCAAAACCTGTGCTGTCATTGGAGAGATGCTTGGTGGGGATTTAACCTGAGGATCACTGTGCCTCAGGCAAGGGTAGAGTTTGAGAAGGTGGGTCTTTCATGGTAATCTTAGCTAGTTTGGGAATTGAACTCCTGCATTGCAAACTAACAGCAGAATGCCACTACCAGTCCAGTCAACTGAGTCTACCAACTCCTTCATTAAACATAGTATGATGCACAGTAGATCCTCCATCACAATCCCATTAAACTGGCTTTGTACTTAAAACCCACTTTTCAAAGTCCTGCAATGAGATTTCATTCATTTTTCCAATAACTTTGTGCACCCTCAATTATCCTTTATTCTGTAACTGGATGGTTGGTTTTCTCCAGTTTCTCAAGAGCATGAGAAGTGGTAGATCATACAACTCATCAACTGTGCTATTCAACTTGGTCATGCCTAATCTTGATTCAGCTGCACTTCTGTCATGTAGTCCCCACATCCATGTTGATGTAAACTATGCCTGTTCCAGCCTTTGTATTCAATGGAGCAGTCACATACCTCTGGACTAGAGAATTCTCATGTTTCAAACTTTTTAAAAAAAAATTATAATTTTTCCTAATTAATCAGGCCCTCATCTTGACTACTGTGTTTTAGTTTTTGTTTCTATTGGTCAATCTATCAAGTCCCTTGTCTGTTTCAACATTGTTAAAAGGTGATGACCAAAACTGCATAACATTCTGCATGTGGTGTCTTAAAGCAAAATACAATTAATCTAAACAAAACTTTATTCCTGTACTCTAGTCCCTTAATAAACATCCCCTTTGGCTGCTTTTTGCCAATCTGAGCTGGATTGAAGATGGCTGGGATGATGCAAAACAAATCTAGAACCTCCAAGTATGTTTTTAAAAGTGGGGGTGGGGGTCACAGATTATCCAAAGCAGGGTATTCAGTGATTGTTTGCATATTATGCATCAGATACACGGCAGAAAAAAACATGATAGAGAATAGCTTTGGCAGGAGTCACTTGTCTGTTTTTAGTAACTGCCTCCTTTCTTTGTGCTTTGTCTCAAACTGACTTGGGTGTTGAGAAGATCTTTCACGGTCGTGACTTAACTATCCCTATAACCTCCATGCATCTGTAAATATATTTAATTTCTTCTCAGGGCTGATTTAATGTCCTCCGTTTGAATAGCTGTAACCAAAGAACAGGCACCAAATGTGTCATCTGCCCTTTGGTCGACACTTTGGCTGAGACTATCTCTTGGTTTGTCTCATGGATGGTACCATTTTAATTTCTGCCAGAGACTCTCCTGAATAAGACCGCGTCGATCTCTTCAATTACACTTTTGCAATTCTCCCTGTCATTTTTTTTTTCTACACTTTTGCTTCTGAGTTTATCATAGAGACAACAACTAGTATTTTATGGGGTGGCCTTGTACTGTGCTTACTAATTTTATTTGACACTATTCAATGGTCTAATACTATTATCACTAGACTGTTAATCCTGAGACCTAGGAATGTTCTGGGGATCTGGGTTTGAATCTTGCCACTGCCAATAGTGGAATTTAAATTCAGTAAGAAAATGTGGAAAGAGTCGTCTAATAGCCACAAATCCATTGTCGATTGACTGGGGGAAAACTCGAGGAGAAAGTGAGGTCTGCAGATGCTGGAGATCAAAGTTGAAACTTTATTGCTGGAACAGCACAGCAGGTCAGGCAGCATCCAGGGAACAGGAGATTCGACGTTTCGGGCACAGGCCCTTCTTCAGGAATGGTCATCTGGTTCATTAAAATCCTTTAGGGATAAAACTGGCATTTTTACCTGGTTTGGCCTGCATCTGACTGCAGACCTACAGCAATGCTACATGTTGATTCTTAACTGCCCTCTGGGCACTTAGGATGGGCATTAAATGCTACCTGAGCCAGCACCACCCTCTTCCTGTGAATGATTTTTGTTTAAAATTGCCATGACACCAGGAATAAGCTTTCTCTAATCATCATGGTGCTATGGCAGCAGGATCTTATGTTGACTTCAGCTTACAGAAGGTGCCTCAGTTAAACATATCACCTGAAAGATGGCACCTGAGTGTAATACTTCAGTAATGTACTGCAGTATCAGCCTGGATAATGTGTGTGGCTCTGGAGTAGGATTCAGGCAGAGAATGCTACCAATGATCCACAGGTGACTTTGGGTTTGTCAGTAGTCACATACACCATAACAATGCAACATACACTAGAATGCCCCTTGGGGCACATGTAACAGCCTCTTAAATGAGGTTGTCAAACTGCCTGCTCTCATGCAATTAAACTCTGATAAAACCAACCTGCGATGAAGGAAAAAGGATTATTAATTCACAGTATGTAGGTGTTGTTAGTTGGCTAGTGTTTATTACCCGTCTTCAGTTTGCCTCCAGAAGGCGATGGTGAGCAGCTTTCTTTTTTAAAAAAAAACTGTGATCCATTTGCTGTTGTTAAGCCATTAGGGATTTTTGAGCAACACTGGGGAACCTGATATTTGAGAGGATAGTGAGTGGCTTGGAGGAAAACCTTCAGGTGATGCTAATCCCATCTACCTCCTGCACTTTGCACTTCTGAAGTGTATTCATAGATGTACAAGCTATCTAATGAGTGTTGGTTAATTTCAGCAGCATATTTGTAGATGGTACATAGCTTTTAACAAGCATTAGTGTTGGATATTTCTGAATGTGGTGTCAAATAAGCAGGCTGCTTTATCCTTATTAGTTTCAAGCTTATTATTATAATAAGTCATAACATATGGCTAATCTATAATTTTTGCCTCTAGTGAATTTCTAATTTCAATGACTTAAAAACATTGATTCAGTTGCTAGCCATTGATGATGTTCAGCCTGTTATGGGCCATTCATTAGGTGAGAACAGTAAAACTAGATTCCAATGTCGAGTAACTTACTCTCCAAGCTCTCAAACATTTGGATGAATGCTAACATTCATTACTACATATCTCAATGTAATCTATTAACTGTAGAAAGGGAGAATTGAGATGGGGACCAAGATCTATCTGATGAAACTTTTAGGGATGAATCTGCTATCCATGGTTAACTTTTTAAAAAAAAATGTCCAAGGTGATATCAAACTCAAAAGACAGAATTGTGTAAAGATAGGTGATAGATCAGATGGTTGGGCAAAATATAAAAAGTGAAGAATTACTAAAATATTAATGAAGGAAAAATGAGAGTATGAGAGAAAGTTCGCCAAAAATATGAAAACGTAAAACATTTCTTCAGATTAATTCTTACTTTGTTAACACTTGTTAAAAATAATCTGGGGAATTGCTAATAGTTGATAGAGATGCAAGATGAAATGAATAGGTATTTTGTATAAGTCTTCATTATGGAGTAGCATCCTGGAAATAGCTGTAAATCTGAAATTGGGAGGGAGGAACTTGGGAATATTACAATTAGTAGGGAAGTGGCACTGAATAAATTGTTAAAACTTTGAGTTAACAAGTCCCAGGTTCTCATGGATTTCATCCTAGGGTCTTAAAAGAAGTAGTTAGTAAGATAATTGATATGTTGGTTTTGATTTTCCAAAACACATTAGACTTGAGGAAGGTTCCTTCAGATCAAAAACAGCTAATGTAGCTCCTTCATTAAAAAAGGGAGGGAAACAGAAAGCAGGAAACTACAGGCAAGTTAACATTTCTCATTGGGAAAATATTCAAAGCTATTGTTAAAGATGTTACAATACAGTACATGATTGAAATGAACAGACAGAGCCAACATGGTTTTATCAAAAGGAAGTTGTTTAATTTATTGGAGTTGTTTTGAAGAAATATCTTGTACTGTAGATAAAGGGGGACCAACGAATACATTGTACTTATATTTCCAAAAGGCATTTGATTAAAAAGTTATTGCAGGAAATTAAATTTCATCATGTAGGGGGTAGCATATGGCGTGAATAGAAGATTAGCTGGCGAATAGAAAGGAGAGAGCAGGAATAAATGGATCTTTTTCAGGCTGGCAAGATGTCCTAAGTAGTGTACTACACAGGTTGATGCTGGACCTCGACTCTTTACAGCTTCTATAAAGGTATCAAAAGTATACTAACTGAATTTGCTGATGACAGAAGATAGGAAAGTAAGTGGATTGTGAAGAGGACAGAAAGAGCCTCCAAAATGATAGGTTGCAAATGGACAAAAGTCTGGCCATGGAGTACAATGTCAGAAGGTGTGAAATTGTCCATTGTGTCAGAGGGAACGCAAGAAGTATATTATGTAAATAATGAGAGGTTACAGAGCTGTTAAGTATAGAGAGATCTGGTGTCCTCCTGCATGAGTCACAAGGTTAGTATACAGGTACAGCAAGTAATCATGAAAACTAAGATAACGTTAGGTTTTATTGAGAGGAGAATTGAATGCAAAAGTACAGAACTTCAGTTATAATGGGGCAATGGTGAGATTGCATCTGGAATACCGTGTTCAGTGCTGGTTACCATGTTTACGGAAGGATGTTAATATGTTGGAAGCAGAATGGTGAATATTGAAAGACCAATAAGTGGAAGCAGCAGATTGCTTTGAGGAAAGGCTAGGCATGTAGCTAATTCTGTTTCGAAGAATCAGAGGTGAATTAATTGAAATATATAAGATTGAGGGGACATGACAGAGTGGATGTCAAAAGAATGTTTCGTCTTGTAGAAGAATCTAGAACTAAGGGTTATAATTTTTAAAATAAGGGGTCCCCATTTTCAGATGAAGGAATTGTTTTCTGAGGGATGAGTGTCTTTGAAAATCTTTTCTCAAAACTTAATGGATCCAGGATCTTGAAACATTTTAAGGAGATTTACTTTTTGATTATCATGGATGAAAGATTTTCAGGGATATGTAAAAATATAGAGCTGAAGATAAAATCAGATTTGCCTTAATCTTACTCTGGGCCAAGGACCAAATTGATTAATGTTCCTTGTTCAAATGTCTGTACTGTGGTTTGCTGGTGGAGGAAGTCAACACACTGATACTGCTGAGAAGAGTGGCAATACATTGCAGACTTACTAATTGACTTATCCCAATGGGATTCTTCTATCTCAAACATTTATCCCAAGAAAGAAAAACATAACTGGAAGATTATGCAGTTTCATTTTCTCACCTTGGATTTTCTGCTGTTTTTATATGCACCATTAATGCCAGTGCTAAATGTTTAATATATTTTGGCTGGGTTTGAGAAACTAGCCTGTATCTTAGAAAGTGACCCTATTCTTTTACTCAGCTCCTGAATGATATGGGCAATGGGGATTCAATTAGGAAAATATTGGTAAGTTCAGAAAAATTAGACTCTTAACGTTAAGTGAAAATATTTGATTTTCACACCCAAGGTTTAAATGGCAAGCTGAGAATCTTGCTAGTGAGTGGTGAGAGGCTTATTTGTATGCATTACATCTCATTATTACCTTGTTTATATATACATATAAAACTGAGAACGATGTAGGTGGCCTAATTAGTAGGTTTATGGACAACGCAAAGACTGGGGGAAGATATGGCAGGACATAGGGTGGAGAAATGACACAGTTTAATCTGGACAAATGTGAGGTGGTGCATTTTGGAAGATCTAATGCAGGTGGGAAGTATACAGTAAACCCTTAGTAGCATCAACATAGAAGGATCTAGATGTTCCCTGAAGGTGGCAGCACAGATGGATTAGGTCAAGAAGGCATATAACTTCATTAATTGGGGCATAGTGTATAAAAACTTGCAAGTCATATTGCAGCTGTATAGAACTTCAGTTAGGCCACATTTGGAATATTATGTACAGTTCTGGTTGCCACACTACCAGAAGGATGTGGAAGCTTTAGAGAGGGTCCAGAAACATTACCAGATGTTGCCTGGTTAGGAGGGTATTAGCTATGAGGAAGGATTGGACAAATTTCATTTATTTTCATTTGAACGTCAAAGCATAGGTGACATGATTAGACGTTTACAAAATTGAGAGGCGTGATAGAATGGACAGTTGAGGTCATTTTATGAGGGTAGATATGTTTATTAAATCTGCGACAGAAGTAAAATAATCAATCATACAGCAGGGAAAGACACCTTTTGATCTATGCTGACAATAATGCCAAATTAAACTGGTCCCACTTACCTGCTGCTGATCCATATACCTCTAATCCTTTCCTATTCATCAACTTATCCAAACGTCTTTTAACTGTTGTAATTGTACCCACATCCACTACTTTCTCAGGAAGTTAATTCCACGTTTGAACCACTATACTTTGTTTTTAAAAAAGCCCCTTTGTGTCTTTTTAAATCTCTCTGGATAAGTTTAAAAAAGATATGAGGGGTATTTTTTTTTAACATGGGGAATGTCTCGTTGAGGAGGTGAGGAGGCAGATAGAATAGTGACATTTTAGGCATATTGACAGATTTTGGCTGCATGGAGGCAGTTTAGAGAGGCATCATGTGTTGGCACTGTCTTGGTCTGTATTCTAATGTCACTTAATATGTATACAATTTTCAATTCTCTCTCATGATGGAGAGGAACTAGACAGTGACAATTCCTATCATGAAAGTAAGGGCAAATATCTGGCAGCTCTAGCTCATTGCTTGTTCCTCTTGGCCTCCACCTTGGCCAATGGTTCCAAAACATCTCTGGCTACGGCCTATGGGCAGTGATTGTCTGCACCTGCCATCCACAGAGAGTGGCATTGGACGTGCACCCACTGCATTATCGTGGTGCATTTTGGACTAACTTAGAATGCAGTTCTCCACTTTAAAACTGCGTTTTGAAGCACAATGACACCTTGCATTGTAATGCTGCTGCTAGGCCACTTAGCATGCAAGGACAGGCACCCATCTCATTCATTGGAGTGGTATATCACAAGGTTCTTCGCTTGCTTGGTTAATCCTTACTCACTTTGCACTACTTAGTTGCTCACAGCTTCTTTTGGCATTTTGCCACCTCATTCAGAAGTTAAGGGTTCATCATAATTTTGTCTTGCATTGCCATTTAATGCATACACAAAACTAGACAGTTTGCTTTAGTTGGCAGCAGTGATGAGGTGGAGGTGTCGCTGTTCAGCACTGTGCTACGTCATTGTCACATGTATACCATGTGCCAACAGTTTATGCAGCAAATACACTTTATGTGACCACGATTCAAAGTGTGAGGCTGTTTGTTCCCCTGGACTTCGCTGAGGACTATCAGTCAAGGGTAGCATCCAATCTCAGTCCAGGACTTAGATACAGTCAACTGGCCATTTCTTGTAGACATGGTCAGAGGTTCCATATCACCATAGTCTGAAGAATGAGCCATGGCCAGTCCTATAGGCCCAGTCCAGAGATTAGCAGTAAGTGAATGCAAAAACTGCACAGACTCTGTCAGGAATCCAGTCACTCAGTGCAAATGTTCTTCCAAGTTGGTCAGGGATCATGATCAGACCTGGTGAATGTAAAGGGGTTTATTAGGGGCCACCACCTGGATGGGAAGTTGAGAAAGTCAATTATGGGGATTGGAGGCATCATGTTGGGCTACAGAGGGTTCAGTAACTATGACAACACTGCTGTTAAAGTATTTAGATGAACAAGTGGCAATTCTGATTTTAAGGGCTGTTGTGGTCAGCATGCAACTCACTCTAGGAAGTACAACCTGTGGTGCTTTCATTCTCATCCGAAATGGAAAATGGCTGCAGCACTCAAGTCGAATGGGTGCAGTAAGCGTTCATTTCTTCTCTTTGCATGCAGGCTCTACGTATGACCAATGAGAGTCCCTTCTTTGAGTAACTATATTAATCAGACACTTACACAATACAGTTTAAGCCCCTGTAAATCATTGTATACCCTACATGTGAAAATCTTGTAGTGTCCAACTATGTGTGATACAAATCATGTTCGTAACCATGTCATTGGTTATTACAAACTCATCTGAAGTCATCTCTGTGAAGCAGAATTAATCATTGGCAAACTGAAAAATGTAAACTATGAGTCACAATTCAAAAAGACAATGTGTAGCCTACAACATTCTGGATTATGTGGAGTTTATTTCCTTTCCCCTTGAACTGTAAGATTTTGCCAACATGCTGTTATGTGCAATTCTGCCAACATAGATGGTATTGGGCAGGGTCAAGGCTGCAGTAATCATATTGCACCTACAAATCCTTACTGTAATTGTACTACGTAGCTTATACTTCATATGTCAGAATAAAGTCCAGTACATCAAAAGTCTATGTAAAGGCATTCCCACATAGATGTGACAGTCAAGCCGGCACAACTTCTTCCTCAGGCGACTTCAGAAATTTGGCATGTCCATAAGGACCTTCACTGACTTCTACAGATCAACCATTGAAAGCATACTGTCCGGGTGTGTTACAGCCTGGTATGGTAACTGCTCTGCCCAGGACCATAAGAAACTACGGCAAGGCTGCCAACATCGTCAAAGACGCATCACACCCTGGCAATGATCTCCTACAACCCCTTCCATCAGGCAGAAGATACAGAAACCGGAAAACACGCACCAGCAGGTTCAGGAACAGCTTCTTCCTGGTCGTTATTAGCCTAATGAGTGGACTCTCCAAAATAATACTGATCTTGCTAATGTTGATCTCGTCTAGCACACACCCTCTGCAATGTAACCTGTATGCCTTTGACTAAGTCTTTTTGATCTCTAAAACCTTGCTTACTATGATCTGCCTGTACTGCTTCTAAACAAAGCTTTTCACTGTACTTCCATACGCATGACAATAAATCAATCAATCCATGTCCCACTCTCTGGAAGACTATGGTAAATTGTCATTTGTGTGTGATGTGAATATTAACTGCTTACATTACCAAGAACCTGTTCTGTTTCTATTGAACCTATGTAGCCAATGATTCAGGCACAGCAGGAGCAATTGTCACAGTTGTCCAATGAAAGGCACAAAGAAGTTGAGGAGGAATGTACATGCCAGAAAATCCAGGACCTGCAGCTGCTGAACAGCCTCCACATGAAGAGGGCACTGCTGAGGATGCCGTCAAAAGGAAGGCATACAGGAGATCCGGAGTCTTATCGTCCTCAATGCCTTTCCTTCAGATGAATGAGGCACAGTGTTGCTGCAGACTGAGGATGTCCTGGGACAAATGTCACAGAACTATACCAGCTGCTAGAAATGAGACTTGCAACTCCAAAGCGTGGGTGGCCAGTTGAACTGTCACGGTTACAGCTGAAATGTTATACTGCTGACTCCTTCTGAGGATTCACTGGAGAGTCATGTGGGATTTCTCAAATTCAACCCACAAATGTATCAAAGTTGTTACCTATGCAGCTTGTGGCAGACCACACCGCCTTATCTTTCTTCCCTGTGATAAGGGCCACCATTATTTTCAATATATTCATGAAGTTTGCAGATGGCATAAAAATAGGTGAAAAGGCAAGTGGTAAGGATGACAGAATCTGCAGAGGGATATAGACAGGTTAAAAGAGTGAACAAACTTGGTAAATTAATCATAATGTGGAAAAATGTAAGGTTATATACTTTGGCAAGAAGAATAGAGGAGCTAAATGTTATTAAAATGGAGAAAGAAAGACTGCAAAGCTTCTGCACAGTGATTTGGGCGACCTTATAAGTCACATAAATCACAAAAAGCTAGCCTACGATTTCAACAGGTAATAGAGAGGGCAAATTGAATGTTGGTCTTTATTTTTGAAGGGAATGGAGTATAAACACAGAGAGAATTTGCTAAAACTGTGCAAGAAACTAGTTATACTAACCGTAGAATATTGTGAACAATTCTGGTCCCCTTCTCTAAAGAAATATGTACTGGCATTGGAGACATCCCAGAGAAGGTTCACTGGGTTGATATTGGTTATGGAGGATTTTTCTTATGAAGAAAGGTTGAGTAAGTTGGGCCTTTACTAATTGGAATTTAGAACAGTAATAACATTCAAGATTCTTAGGGGACTTGACAAGAAGTTGTTTTGCCTTATGAGAGTCTAGGACCAGTGAGCAAAGGAGACCATTATTACATCAAATTAGACCATTATTTCGTCCCTCTTCTATTTTGGTGTCTTTGACGTTCATGAATTCTTGGGTGGAATGGATGGAGTGGCAAGAGTCTTCTACTAGGTATTTCAGTTTTCGGTGGAGTTCTTTTGCTAGTCTGTGTGTTGGTGTGCCAGGGAGTGAGACGATGGGTCTGAGTTTGTGTACCTTAGGTAATCCGAAGAAGCAAGGTGTGTTGGGTCCATCAGGTTTCATTTTTTGGAGATCTGTTTTATTAATTTTGCTTGATTTAGGAAGCTTCTTCAATATAGTTGTGATCCTGAATTCCTAATGTTATCAAAGAATTCCTGAACGTCATCAAAGACACCAAAATAGAAGAGGACAAAATAATGGTCTCCTTTGACGTAACAGCCTTGTTCACATCAATTAACATCAGCCTGGCCAAAGAAACACTGACCGCACTACTAGACAAATCAAGGACACAAATACCAGACAGCACCAACTTCAACAGCAAGGGCAACATCCTCAAGCTAGTAGACCTGTGCCCCACTACTCACTTCACCTTCAATGACAAGACCTACAAACAAATCAACGGAACACCTGTGGGATCACCAATATCAGGCCTCTGAGCAGAAACAGTAATGCAGAGACTCAATCGAACAACCTCCCCAAAAAGCAACCCAAACTTTGGGTCCACTATAAAATTAGAGATTAGATTAGATTCTCTACAGTGTGGAAACAGGCCCTTCGGCTCAACAAGTCCACACCGACCCTCCGAAGAGTAACCCATCTGGACCCATTTCCCTCTGACTAATGCACCTAACACTATGGGCAATTTAGCATGGCCAATTCACCTGACCTGCACATCTTTGGTCTGTGGGACGAAACCGGAGCACCCAGAGGAAACCCACGCAGAAATGGGGAGAATGTGCAAACTCCACACAGACAGTCGCCCGAGGCTGGAGTCGAACCTGGGACCCTGGTGCTGTGAGGCAGCAGCACTAACCACTGAACCACCTTGCCGCCCTATGTGGATGATACCTTTGTCATCACAAAATGGAACAAATTAAAGGAAACCTATAACATCAACAACATCCTTATGGCATAAATTCTACAAAAGAGGAGAACAACATTCCTAGATGTCACAGCAGAACAAAGAATTAATGGAGACCTGCAGAAAGCATCTACAGGAAAGCAACTCACACAGACCAGATACTTAACTACAGAAGCAATCATTCCAACACCCACAAACAGAGCTGTATCAGGACATTATTTAAACAAGCCATAACACACTGCAGCACCTAAAAGCTACGAGCGGCAAAAGTAAAATACTTAAACGGTTTGTTCAAGAACAACGGGTAACCGATAAACACAGTCCACCGATTCTTAAACAACAAAACCAAACAAGTAAACACCACACGCCCATTAACTATAGCCACATCAAAGACACCTTGGAGATGACCACCAGACCTCTCCGACCCCTTGGTATCATGGTAGCCCACAAACCTACCAGCACACTGAAACAGGTATTGATGAACCTAAAGGACCCTATACACCAACAGCCAGCAAAACAAATGTCGTTTGCAAAATACCCTGCAAGGACTCTAACAAACACTACATCAGACAGATAGGCAGAAAACTAGCCACCAGGATACACAAACACCAATTAGCCAGCAAAAGACATGACCCACTATCACTAGTATCTTTACACACAGATGAAGAAGGATACCACTTTGACTGGGTCAACACATCCATCTTAGGACAGGCTGAACACAGACACACATGGGAATTCCTAGAGACCTGGCATTCAAACCGGAACTCCATCAATAAGCAGATCAATTTGGACCCCATTTACCAACCTCTGAGAAAAAGAACAGGAAATGATATCACCTTCCGTAACAGACCAAGACACATAAACAGAATGCGGGACAGAACACCAGTCCTTCACCGGAGGCTCACAGATGATGTTATCTAGCATGGTGACAAAATGTCTGAAAACAAATATTCTTGTTCAGCGAGCAAACTTACAACCTGGAGTTAAAATTATTATATCAACCATGAACTTACTGAATGATGTGGCATACTCGATGGGAGGAATGGCCTACTTCAGCTGCCATGTCTTACAATCTTATGATCTGATGCATAGCCGGGCTTTAAGTATGGCACCGACTGTGGAAACAAGGGGCTTGCCTACAACTTTCCACAATTTTTGGCAATAAATTAATGCAATTTTACTTTTGAAGTATTTCTAAAATTTCCTTTGAAAGTGTTATGAAATCAGTTGCGTCATTTCTGAATTCATAGTTTTTTTTCATCAATTGCTGATCATGTTTGGCAGATTATTATTTTGCAACAACATCAACAACTTGCATTTATCTAGCACCTTTAACTTTAGGAATGTTCCAAAATTTGACACTTGGACAGTGAAGATATCAGGACAAGTGAAAAAGTTGGTTTTAAGAGTTGCCTTAATGGAGGAGAGACAAGACGTATGAGAGGTTCTAGAATTTTACACCCAGTAACCACACGTATTGCTACCAAAGGGGGACAATTAAAAGAAGGGAGGCAGAAAGCCCAGACCAGGTGCGTACAGAGATCCTAGAGAAAGGAAGGGATGAGGCTGAAGATGGGACTTTAAAATAAAAGTGTTGTTGCATCAGGAGCCAATGTGGATCATTGAGTACCTTGAATGGTGGGTGAGTGGACTTTCTCCAAGTTAGGAAATGGGTAGCAGCACTTTGGCTGTTTAGTTAGAGTATTTTTTTTGCCTACTGGAAGTCTAACATGAAACACATGACACCAGAAACATTGGAGGCACTAAGAGATAAAGTTGGGTGTACTCAAAATACTGTTGTTTTTAAGTTGCCAACAGTCAGTGTCTGATTATCTAAATTTTTTTTGTTGTACATATTTTGACTGATCATTCAAGTCATTTATGTTTCTGATTATCTTTATGGTTCACTTTATGGAATTTTCTTCATATTTAGTATTCTACTGAATAAATCTCAATTAAAATGGCAGTGTCCCTCACATTGCATCCTTAGAATGCACATAACCCACACCTGTAAAAAAAAACTAAGTTAGAGACAAAAAAAACTAAGAGACAAAAAAAAACTGCAGATGCTGGAATCCAAGGACACTGAAGAAGGGTTACACCTGAAACGTTGACTTCACCTCCCGATGCTGCCTGGCTTGCTGCGTTCTCCCAGCCTCCTGCTTGTCTACCTTGTGAAAAAAAAAAACTAAAACACGGTTTCTTTAGAATGGTAAGTTAATCTTTGCCTTCAATCATTCATAGCTACTAGATGCTATAATCAAGTCAGTAAAACTAATTATTCAATACACAAGTGCAACATGAATCATTCAGAGAAATGTATTTTTTTGTTTATATACATTTTCCTCTTTATAACTGCTCGTTTCTCATTTTAGCATTAGGTTTCTAAACAGTCAGTATGTCTGATGGCATACTAAACACCTGGTGAGAAAGCTGTAGATTTTAGTCATCCAGAATATACTTTAGTAAGTTCTTACTTAGAATCATAGAGACTCTATGTACAGCACGGAAACAGACCCTTTGGTCCAACTCGTCTACACTGACCAGGTATTCTAATCTAATCTAGTCCCATTTGCCAGCACTTGACCCATATTCCTCTAAATTCTTCCTATTCATATACCCATCCAGATGCGTTTTAAATGCTGTAATTGTACCAACCACCACCACCACTCCCTCTGGCAGCTCTTCCATACACGCACCACCCTCTGCGTGGAAAAAGTTGCCCCTTAGGTACCTTTTACATCTTTCCTTCTATCTTAGAAAAACAAATTAGGTAATTGACACGAATGTTTTACCCATACTTTTGTTTCATGTGGAAATATTGCATTTCAGTAAAACATAAATCGTGAGTAATCAAGAAATTGCAAAAATAAACAAGGTGGCCATCCTTTAAAAAAATCTGCTGTTGTATTTTGCTCTTTCAGGGCGGAGGAATATTTAAACAGAAATAGATGAGAGTTAAGATTAGAAGAAACCTGTAATCACGTAAACGTAGATGTTAACCAGACAACTTTCAACACTGTCAAAATTGTCATGAAACAAAAAAGACCTCGACAATGAATGAAGAATGGTGTATGTGTTTATAAAGTCAATACAGCCCCTTCCTCTTACTTCCTCAGATGATCTTTCCTCTTATTTCCGATAACTGAGCTCTGATCTTCTACTCGCTCCGGCCGAAAGGCCTTTTTTTTCCCTTATTAGGCGATAGCGGAAATTGGGTCCGGGGTGGCGCTGGGTGTTGTGGGATATTGGCGGTATTTCCGGCGACGGGTTTGGAGTAGCGAGAGCGGTTCGATCTCAGGTGAGTGACTGGGGTGGGGAGCATTCGGGTACTGCACTGCTTGTTCGAATGCATTTTTTGTTGTAAGATTTAGTTTCTTTAACGCGAGTGGGTATGTACCAGTCGCTGTTGTTCTCTTTTCGGTTCTGTACGCTTTATTGTGGTCGTGTTCTGAGTTTTTTTTTACGTTTTCAGGTACATGACTAGGGAGGGCTTTGTGGGGTAGGGCCGGGGTTTCCATGACGACAGGAAGGTGTGTGTGAAATGGGGGTATGTAAATAATTTATACACTCGGGATTTAAATCGTTGCTGGAAGGAGTTGTTGCTTACTTGACTTCTTGACTTGTGGCTGGGTGAGTCACAAGGAGCGGTTATTTTTGTTTTAGTCCTAGCCTTTCTTTTTGGACAACGGTAGTCTTCTGCTGATTTAGCAATGTTTTGATCATGTTTGGAAGTTGAAGACTGTGAGACTAGGCTTAACTATTTGTTCAGTGATTTGTGTGGATTTTTCCAAATACATTTTAAGATGCATCTGGTGATGGTGTAAAGGAGGTGTTAACTCTACGAGCTGTGTCCTGGACAGAATAGATTGAAATTTAACGGTGACCTTGCAATTAAGTAAATGTATAAGATCATTAAAACTCAAAAGTTCCTGAAAAAAATTTAAAGTATGAGAAAACTTGAATTTTTTTTAGAAATGGATTTAGTGTCATCCTGTGGTTATTTTTCAGTTGTGGTTTTCTTTTCCTGAATGTCTGCATTCAGTTGGAATGTACTATATCTTGAGGGGGGTATTACTGTGAATCAATGACTTAAGTTTTGAATCTCTCCTAAAGAGTTTTTTGTTTAAAACCTACACACAGGATGCAGTGTAAATTATAGCATGAATGTTTAGGCTGCTGCAGCAAAGTAACAAAGATTGAAAATTCTACCTTTATGAAAGAGTTGGTTATACTTTGCTTGTCCTAACTTGCTGCAGCTGGCATGTAACATTTAGGAGGAATGTTTTAATGGCAAATGTGAGAACTTGTAGAATCAAAAATGAATTGTGGGTTGTACATTTCATGCAAACTACTTGAGTGGAAATTATAGTTAATTAGGTAAAAACAATGACTGCAGATGCTGGAAACCAGATTCTGGATTAGTGGTGCTGGAAGAGCATAGCAGTTCAGGCAGCATCCGAGGAGCAGTAAAATCAACGTTTCAGGCAAAAGCCCTTCAGGAATAAAGGCAGAGAGCCTGAAGTGTGGATTGAAGTCCACATTGATGCCTGGGGTTGAAGTGTTCCGAGGCGGAAGATGAGGCGTTCTTCCTCCAGGCGTCTGGTGGTGAGGGAGTGGCGGTGGAGGTGGTCCAGGACCTCCATGTTCTTGGCAGAGGGGGAGTCGAAATGTTGGGCCACGGGGCGGTGTGGTTGATTGGAGCGGGTGTCTCGGAGATGTTCCCTAAAGCGCTCTGCTAGGAGGCATCCAGTCTCCCCAATGTAGAGGAGACCGCATCGGGAGCAACAGATACAATAAATGATATTAGTGGATGTGCAGGTAAAACTTTGGATGTGGAAGGCTCCTTTTGGGCCTTGGATGGAGGTGTGGGTGCAGGTTTTGCAGTGGCAGGAGAAGGTGCCAGGATGGGAGGGTGGGTTGTAGGGTTAATTAGCCTTTTGAGTAATTTGCATGTATTAAAGATCTTTTATTTTGGTTTCATTAGTTTTGACAATACTTTGTGTATTGATAAGTATTTTAATGCTGAAAGCTTACTCTTTGGGGCATTCTTTGACTTTTTCAAAAAAGCAAAACATTTACTTCATCCAAATATGTGCTGTTGAATGGCTTGTCTAGTGGTCCTACCCATACTGTTGGTTAACTATTTAAGCAGTCTCCAGTATGTTTAGCCTTGTGGTAGATTTTGTTTCGTTGGTGGTCTACTTTGAACGTTGCCTCAATTATAACTTATCTTGACTTGTTGAAAGCATGTGCCATGATGAAAGAGGAGAGGCATGAAATCAAGAACAACAAAACTGTATCTTTTTAAGAAACATTTACTTTCAAGATAAAACTTGCTACACATATAGTATTGATAATTCAATACTACAAATTGTGGTAAAATTGCTGTTCAAACGAGCAGGCAGTTTAACTTTTCCTAGCAGAAGCCAAAAAGTTTAAATTGGATGTGTTGTCAATTATACTGTTATAATTAGACATATGGTAAATGGAAAATACCATGGTACAGAAGCTCTGAAAGCAGTTCAAATACTACTTTTTAAGATGAATGTTTAGCTGAAATTGGTTCATGTAACCCACTTTTTAAGCCTTTACAAGTCTTTTATTTCCTCAATGAAATACTTTAAGCAGATGTAAGGATGATACAGTTACAGACTTTGATTCTGATAAGAACCATATATGTAATTATATTGGAGACAGAGGCATGATCATATCACTTTCCATACATTATATTACCTATTTTAAAGTGGTAACTAGAATTGGTGTCTTTATTTTTCAAAAAGGAGTGCAGACATTAATGGCAAGGCCAACATTCTGTTTATCACCAAATTACAGCAGATTTATTGCCTTTATTATGAATTTGAATTTGTTCTTTGTAGAACATTATGCTCTGAGTTGTCCATTGTATTTTGTGATTGCAACAGAAGAGATCAGCGGAGAGTGATATCATGCAATCTACTTATTAACAGGTCAGCCAGCAGAATTAAAATTGCGTGGATCATACTGAACTTTATACTGCAGGCATTACTAATTTCTCCGATTAATAAAACTTCAGCCTGTTTGCTTTATTTTACAGTTTACAGAATAGCATTGCAATAGGAAAGTAAAATATGGCCCTTGGCCTTTGGAAGAAAATCAATAATCAGTTGGTATAATTCAGTTCTTTTGAGGCTATGAGCACTTTGTTAGTACTCTTCTGTAACTTGTGCTGAAGACAGCCTAGAGTGAGCAAAGCAGAAGCTTAGATATGAACCAAAATGAAAGTTAATTTGACTTGATAGCACTTCATGCGGAGTTTAAATTGTGAAACAAATGCAACACACTTTTGTAATAACTCCTGTATGAGCATGTTTAGTATGCATATTCCCTGACGAGATCATAGAAACTAGTAGTTATCTGACCCTTTACAAATTGTTCTGTCGTCCATCTTATGGCCTCTGTCCACAAAACTTCGTAGTTTCTCTGAAAAATTAAACTGTTCATTTGAAGAGCAACTCTTCAGTTTGTAGAAACAAATCATTAATGCAAACTTTCACTGGAAAGTGAACATTTCATTAACGGTATGGTTTTGTTGCTCTTGAATTCATGCCCCTCCTCTTTCAAAATGGCATGTGTTTTCATCAAGTCAAGAACTAAAGTTATAACTGAGGTGAAGTTCAAAATAGATCACCAACTGACCATGGCTGAACTGCAACCTCCTGTGAGCCTTTGTGCCTTGATCGAAAATAAATATATTTATTTTTCGAAATATAACAAATTTATCTAGCATCAGTTGTTTGATAAAATGAGTTCCAAATGTTTACATGTGTAAGGTCGTATATGTTGCAGTCCTGAAAATTCTGGCTCTGGGGTCATCTGATCCAACAGAGATGGTTCATCTTTCTATACCATATGTTTCTTGACAGTACTAACTGTAGACCAACATGTGTCTCAACATTGACCATTTCTGAATTGAGTTGAGTAATAAAATCCACCAGTATGGTGGTCATGTGCTTTTCCCATGAGTAGTGTCACTAGTGACTTCCTTTCTGCCTGCCAAGTAGACTTAAAGTTTATCCAGGTATTAGGGGAGCCAAAGAGTTCAGTAAACCTCCATTAAATTCCTTGTTTTTTTTTTAAAACAACTCATTTGGTGAAGAAATAGTTCTGGCCATATGGCCCTTGTCTCTTTTGGGTTGGTGAGAATTAAATCAGTCTATCCAGTTCTGATGCCTATGTAAGAATCCCCTGCTACTTGAAGCATGAAGGCAGCTTTAAATTTTTTTTTGGCGAGCAAGGGGATAGTGTAATGCAGAATATTTCAGGGGGCTGTGATACATGGAGCTTTGCTTTGAATTTTTCTTCATGCAAACACTTGGCGTGGATATTCATTGAATCATTGGGGACAGTAGAGGTCCTTCAGCGTATCAAATCTGCACTGATAAATATCACTCTCTTAATCTGAATCTACTCTCCAGTGCAATCATATCCATCCTTCATATAATTCCGATTTGGAAATTATGCAGGTATGCTTGGAAGTTAACATATCAAATACCTTGAAAGGTCACAAGCTATTTAGCTGTTTCCTTGCTGGATGATCCTGCATGTGACAGATCTGGCTTCTGATTAGTTGGAAATGTTCTCCTGGACCCTGGGGTTAAAAGTCCTGATCTGTGTCTGGTGGATCATCTCTATGTACAAACTGATGGGTCTGGATCTATTTCTTGAACTTGAGCAGTTTTTTTTACAATTTCTGGAACCATATAAGTAGTGTTCTAATTTGTGATCAGATTTTGATTTGAAATTGTTATCGCATCAACTAAGAAAGATGTAGGAATGTGAAGTTGATTTTGCGGTGGAACTTAAAGGAACGGTGGGCGGCACGGTGGCACAGTGGTTAGCACTGCTGCCTCGCAGCGCCAGAGACCTGGGTTCAATTCCCGACTCAGGCGACTGACTGTGTGGAGTTTGCACGTTCTCCCCGTGTCTGCGTGGGTTGTTTCGCTTCGGCGGGTCGGTGTGGACTTGTTGGGCCGAAGGGCCTGTTTCCACACTGTAATCTAATCTAATCTAAAAAAACCTGAGTAATTATTGAACTTGTGTATAAACTCTAAATTTTTCCTTCTTTGTATAATGTTGGATTGGTGGTACCCACCAAAATAACAATTTAAATGTAATTAGGTTTGTGTGGAGTCTAACAAATGGTATAATGGGAAGTGTCCAAGTCTCTTGGTTTGGAATTTGTAAAAATTTGAGACATTTGTGAAATTTTAAATCAAATTTGAGCATTTGATCAATACTTTTCTGAAGAATTAGTGATCCGAGAGTAATGAGATGTGGCTTAACAGCACTCAAGACTTCACAGTTTGAGGAATGTAGAGATCCGCAAAACTTGAAATTTAAACTGATCTGGAACTATAAGGGGTCCTCACTCCTGGCATTTTAATGACTTGTTAATGACTGACATCTTATTCTTGATCCAATTCTGACAACTGTTGAGCATCAAACCTTGACACTGTTCTCTTATTGACCAACATTGTGAAAGCTTCCATCTGTGATAGCTGCCTACCTTTCACAAACTAGTTGAATGAAAAGCATTTTGTGTATTATGGTGTTGCACACTATAGTCACTTCTTTAAAGTGGACATTGACAATTGAGAGTTTAATGTGTTGCCTACCCAATTTGCACTAAATGGATCTGTTCAAACAGGTGTCCACCCTTGCAGTAACATAGTAATGGTTCTGACTAAAATCAATAGTTGACCACCTGTGACTGAGCACTGTTGCTATTTATTATTTGATTATTTGCATTGTATCTGACACATTCAAGCACACTTCTCCAGTGATCCCCATTGCCCAGTGCAGTGGAGCTATCCTTGAACAATGTCAGACGTGTCTTTTTTTTCTGACTTTGTCCAGTGTTCATTCCTCTCCTCCTTTTGGTAACGTTATCCAAAGGTAGTGTTTCTTTCAGGTTTGTGTTGATGGCACCCACTCTACCTCGTCGCTTTTGACTCCTCCACTACAGTTTTAGATTGCTTATCCAACGCCAGTACTGTTAGTCATACAGCACAGAAACAGACCCTTTAATCCAACCAGTCAATGCAGACCATAATCACAAACTAAACTCCTCCCACCTGCCTATGCTTAGCTCCTATCCTGTCAAACATTTCTTATTCATGTACTTTTCCAAATGTCTTTCAAATATTGAAACTATACCCACATACACCACTTCCTCAGGAAGTTCATTCCACGCATGAATCACTCCTCCTTAAAGTAGTCTTTTTAAATTTGATGTTTGGGTCATGTTTATTGATTTTGTGTTTTTTTTTAGGTTGAACAATGGCAAACATGGACGCCCTTGTGCAAAGGTTGGAGAAAGCTGTTTTACGACTGGAGACGTTGGAATCCAGTAGAAATGCAGAATGTGGATCTGATGGTAATGGCAAACAAGTATTTTGACTTGAAACTATTTAAAATTGTCTGTTCTGACATAAAATTTGAATGGTCTATGAAAGCTTAGAGTCATAAAGGGCTATAGCACAGAAAAAAGCTCTTTATCCCATTGAGTGTGCACTGGTCAAAAACAAGCATCTAACTATTCTGATCCCATTTTCCAGCACTTAGCTCATAGCTTTGTTTGCCTTGGCATTGAAATTATACATCTAAATATTTTCAGGATTTTTGCCTCTACTGTCTTAACAGGCAGTTACTTTCAGATTTCCACCACCATCTGGGTGAAAGTACTTTTCCTAATGTCCCTTCTAAACTTCCTTAACATTTTAAAATTTGTGCCTTTGATCATTGATCCCTCCACAAAGGGGGGGAAAGCATTCTTCCCATTTTCCCTGTTGTTACCAATGCTGATGAAAGGTTATGCCTTCGATTCCTTGCTGCTCAGATGCTGCCTGACCTGCTGATTCTGACTTTCCAGTATCTGCAGGCCTCATTATCACTCTATCTGTCGTCCTCATTTTATACATCTCAATCATGTCCCCCTTGGTCTGCTCTGCTACAAGGAAAACAATCAGTCTATCCAATCTCTCCTTTATTAAAACTCCACTGCAGGCAACATTGTGGAATTTCTACTCTGCAGCATCTGTAGTGCAGTCACATTTGTCTTGTGTTGCAGAACTGCTCTAGTTTTGGCCTAACAAACTTTTTATATACAGTTCCAGCATTACCTCCTTGCTCTTAATTCTGTACCTTGGCTGATTTGAGAATATGTATAGGGTATAAGCAGGTAGGGAAAGAGTTCTGAGTTTTGTGAAACAAGGCGTTCAGCTGAGCATGACTCAGATAAGAACTTGCAGTTAACAATACGCTGCTGGCGGCAAGGGTGATGGGTTAACAAGGTGGAAAAGCATTTTATGTAGAGCCATTTAACAAGATGAGGTAGCATTCAGTATGAAAGGTCAGTTTAACAAGGTGAAAAGTATTCATTATGTGAAGTCAGTTATTCATTGTGTAATGGCAGATGGCTTAATCTTTACTATTGACACTCGCTGATTGGGTGACTGTTACAATCAATATGTATGTTGTCTTATCTGAATGCTTCTCCATATAAAATGACTAATAATTCATTGAGAAGCTGTACTTCCAGAGAAGACCATGAACTCATGTATCTGCACATGGGCAATCATTCTCTCTCCCTCCAGGGCCTGAAATAAAGATGGAGGAGGTAAAACTACACTGTCTCTGAGCATTTTGCCTTGACTGGGGTGGGGGGGTGGGGACAGGATGACAGATTCAAAAACAATTAATCTACATGCCTCTTAAACACTACCTGTCCTGCTACCTTAAAGGGCCAGTGAACATGCACACCAGAGTCCTTTTGATTCTGGTGCTTCCCATGGTCATACCCTTCAGGTATTCCTTTGCCTTGTTTGTCCTGCCCAAGTGCATTACCTCACACTTAGCTGGATGAAATTCAATTTGCCAATGATCAGCTCATTGATATCACCTTTATGTATCCTTATAGGGTAACATGCATTCTTTTGATCTTGAACAATTTTGTGTGTATGAATTGATTCTTATTTTGCATTACAATCACATGATAATCTACCTGTATGGTGTCTCTTTCTTTTATGCAGTGGTTGCTCCCTTTGTAGAGGCATTTGATGAGATGTTGGTTGGAACAATTGCACAATATTACAAACTAAGCAAGGAGATTGGAGGTGATGTTGGAGAACATGTGAGTAATTATTTTCAGGGAGTTGTCAAATTATAGGCAGCCCTGTCATTTTGATAATTCCTGATAACTGATCTGGGTATTTTGGGGGGGGGAAGGAATAAGCACACGTTGATAGACCTTAGTGATGACATCTGGTTTTCTTCCCAACTCACCGGAAAGTAGGCAGGATAGAAACTAACTGAACTATGATAGCTGTGTTGGGGTGGGCAATGCATCAAGCTTTTTCATGTGTTGAATCCCACTTGTTAAATAGTCTGGCTTGTAAAGTTCCTCCTTGACTGTAGTCATCCCATGTCACTAAGGAAGAAAAGCATTTAAAATATGTAATGGCTTCTGTGAAGATGATTATATTTCTACCACAGTTGATCAGTCTATTGGCTTTAGCTGTAAAAGCTGAAGCATTATTTTTAGTTTATCAAGAAATGATACTTAGCAGTGATGGCACTGCACATCAGTGGTGTGTTCAGAAAAGGAAATATTTGGATGAAAGTGTTCCTTGTAGTTCCTGAACTTCTAATTATAGTGTCACCAAGTGGTTGTTTGATAAAGCAAATTGAACATCTATGTAGTACTTTAATAGAATGAAATATTTGTATTTCAGTTCATACTTTGAAGACACTTAGTTCATGTGAGCATTATAAAACGTGGAGGTTGTAGTGTTGGACTGGGATGGACAGTCAGATGACATATGACACCAGGTTAGAGTTCAGCAAGTTTATTTGAAATCACAAGCTTTCAGTGTGTTGCTCCTTTTGTCAGGTGACCTTTGACATTATACAACAATACAGCATTCAGCTATAAGAGGGATCAGATCAGTAGATCAAAAGTTTGGTCATTGAAGTAGGTTTTAAGGAGGGAAGTGAGGTGAAGTGGAAAGCGTATTCCAGTTTAAGGCTTAGGCAGCTAAAGTCACATCCAACAATGGTGGATCTATTAAATTTGGTGATGCTTGAGTTCAGAATTATTGCAGTGCAGATGGCACAACTTTGTAGGGTGTGGGATATTAGAGGTATAGAGATGAGGCTGTAAAAGAATTTGAAAGTGTGGGTGAGAATTCTGAAATCGTGTTGCTAGCCCAAGAGTCAATGTACGTCACTGAGCATCGATTGATAGGTAAGTGGGACTTAAAAGAAGTGCAGCAGAAGTTTTGGTAACCTCCAGTTTACTAAGAGAGAATATAGGAAGTGAAACGAAAATTTATAAAGACCAGAAGGGATGAAACCAAATGCATGTATGATTCGAATAAAGATGGGTGAACTGAATGCAAATAGAAATGATTTAAATATTAAATAGGGGTAGCATTGTGGCATGGTTGAAGATTGGCAGGCTACTAGGAAGCAGGCTAGTGAGTAGGTCTTGTCCAGTTTGACAAGGTATAATATGTAATGTGTTCAAGGATTCATGTTAGGACCTAGTCTGTTTACAATTTAAATCCATGATTGGATGAAGGGGCACTGGGTATATTTGCCTAATTTGCTGGTGTCAAAAGATGGGTAGGAAAGCAAGTTGTGAAATATGGGCTAGACAAATGGGCATGGTTGGGACAAAAAGTATATAATGTGGAGAAATATGAAATTCTGTTTCAGTATGTTGAGTAAAAGCATATTAAATAGTGATATTGCAGAGCTCTGCTGTATAGGAATTTGGCAGTCCTTGTGCATGAATTGCAGAAGTTTAGTATTCAGGTCCAGCAAGTAATTTGGAAAGCTAATGCAATGTTATCATGAGGGGAATTCAAGACAAAATGGAGAGGTTGTGCTTCAGTTATCTAGAACACAAGTGAGGATGCATCTGTAGTACTGTCCATACTTTAGGTGACCTTGTTGTGGTTCTGTTTGCCGAGCTGGGAATTTGTGTTGCAGACGTTTCGTCCCCTGTCTAGGTGACCTCCTCAGTGCTTGGGATCCTCCTGTGAAGCGCTTCACAGGAGGCTCCGAAACACTGAGGATGTCACCTAGACAGGGGACGAAACGTCTGCAACACAAATTCCCAGCTCGGCGAACAGAACCACAACAACGAGCACCCGAGCTACAAATCTTCTCTCAAACTTTAGGTGACCTTATTTTAAGCAACAATAGGAAGGCATTGTTAATATTCAGAGAAGCTTGACTAAACTAATAGCTGGAATGCTCTCGTGCGAAGAAGGTTGGCCAAGCTAGGCTTGAGATTGCCGGACTTGAAAGGAGCAAGAGACAATTTGGTTGAAATATAAAAGATCCTGAGGGTATTGACTGGGTGCATGTGGATGTTTGTGGTGCATGTGGTGTTTGAAAATGTGAATGTACCAGATCCGCTGATGCTATCTCATTTGACTTTCTTAAAACCTGTTTCCCCTCGTATTTCTGTGTTGGTTATCTTGTGAAGATAACAAGTAGTTATTTAATTGATGTGCTCTTTTTTTCTATCCATTCACCTTTCAAATTGTAAGGGACCTATATATGTCATCTTTAATATTTTTTCATGTGCAGAAACCCTTGTACACTTTTTAAAAATTCTATGCAAGTTGACTGTCTTGCATGCTTTTCTCCTCTTAATCTGTCTTAATCCTCCTTTTCCTGAATTCTAAACTGCTTCCAATCCTTGGGCTCGCTACTTTTTCTATTTGGATCTACCTTACTCTTTGGGTCTATACTATTGTTTTATAAACCACAGTTGGGCCACTTTTTTTTTCACACAAGTGCATTATAACTACTGCAATGTATGCTTTTGTTCTTAATTGGCCATTGATCTGTTGTTAGATTTTGTAACTTCATTAAAAAGGCCTATTTCAATCGGCTTGCCCCTCATACGTTTTGTAGTTTTCCTTTGTTTAAATTTGTGACCCTCAATTTGAATTGGACTACCCCATTTACTATCAAGCCATGGTTATTTTCCTTTGAGGGCCTTTCAAATCAACATTTAGATAAAATCAAGTCCAAGCTAGTTCCCAGGTTGTTTCCTCAATGTGCTGCTTTTTTAATAATAAAAATCTTGCATTCCATTCACTATAGTATTATTGCTAATGTGGTTTGCCCTGTCTACATGTAGACTAAAATCACCCATGATTAAAAGCACCCTTGTATGCATCTTCAGTTTGTCATTTAATGCTGTCCCCTACGTTACCAGCAGTAAGGAGGATTACAGGCACCTCCCACAAATGCTTTCTACCTCCAGTTGCTTCTTGGATTCGTCCAGAGTGATTTACACATCTGGATTTCTTGTGCAGATATCCTTTCTCATTATTGCACTGATTTTATCTTTCACAAACTATGCCACCCCAGTTCTTTTTACTTTTTCACTCCTTCCTAAAAATTGAATACTGTTGGTTCCCAGCTTTGGTAACCCTGCAGTCATGTCTCCATAATTGTAAAGACATGAGACTCCATTGCAGCTATTTGATTTAAATTGTGTACCTTATTGCATATGCTCCAGTGCACTGTTTTTTGATTTGTCTTTGATTTTATACTTTTTTTGTACGTTGGCCCTGTTGCTGCTAGGTCTTGTTTCCTCTATCTTCCGTTTATGCTTTCTTTTCAATATTTTGTTTACATCTTTGTTTCTCACACTCACCTCCTTGCTCAAGTTTCTATTTCCCCCTTGTCAGTCCTAGACAAATGACTGCGCAGATGTTGGTTCCTGTCTCTCCAGAATGCAACTTGCCCAGCTTTTGCAGGTTCCATCATGTCCAGTATCATTTTCAATGCTTCCGAAGCCTAAACCCACTACTTTGGCACCATCTTTCTCATCATGCATTCAACTGACGACTAGCACTGGAGCAATTCTTTTTTTTAAGGTTCTTTTCACTATATTTCTTAGCTTCCTGTATTCAGTTTGCAGAACCTGATCATTCTTACGAATGTGGACCATGATCTCTGGCTGATCTCTCTTCCCGACAGAAAGTCCTACAGTTGTTCAGTGACATCCTTGATCCTGGCACCAGGGAGGCAGCATACCCTTGAGGTGTAATGTCTGAAGTTTCTGGCATTGTAGAAACATCTTATCTGTTCCCCTTAAATTGTCTTATCGCCAATGTTTCGATAGTCACCATTTGCTTTTCACCCATCCACTCATCTGCAACATGACCACCTTCCTGGATGTGCTAAAATGAAAATCGCAGTCTCCAAGGTACTCCACAGTGACTCCAATCACTATTCCTAATCAGGGAAACTGATTTTCCAGTAGCTACAGCTGGGGACACTTCCTGCATACTGTCACCTGTCCCATATCTCTCAGGAAAAGTATTCTATCTGGCTGAACTGCCTGACTGACTTAACTTTAATATTTGTCTTTAAATGACTCATTGAGCTGTAGCTACTTCAAACCACTTGCTGAGACCAGAGCCATGCCTAAAGTCTACTCGCCTCTAATTTGAGAAAAACTCTTGTTTATCTTGTAGTCAACTTGGCCATCTGGTCATTGACTGAAGTCTGGTCCTTTACCAGAACTCTACCAACGAAATGTGGTTCCTAAAAGAAGGTTACCAACATTAAAATGTATTCTTTTTAAACTTGCCAAAGCACGTGGATGCAATATTGATTTGTCATCCATGAAGTTATTTTGACCTTGTATCTCTGATTAATTCTAGACTTTAGTTTCAGCAAAGAAATCTTAATACATCTTCAACTAGTTGATTTTGATGATGGACACTTCTTGTTTCCCACTTTCTTCTAAGTGAAATAATTTTTAAAGGCATGAGAATGTGAACTCCTGAATGGTTTGTGCTAATGAAAAATTCTTAGCATTGCTCAGTAATTAAAAAATGTTTTGAGTTTGTATCCAAGCCAGCTCCTGAGAAATTTTTAAAACACACATGAAAATGATGTCAATGAACAGCATGGTATGTTGTTAAAATACTTCAATTTTGCTAATGATAGCTGGAGTATCAGAAATGGAAGGTAAAGCTGTTAAATCCAGAATGATGGAAGTTTTTAAATATGCCTGGACAACATTCTGGCTATTAGGGTGCTGAGTATGGGTATTTGAGAGTTTTCTTTGCTAGGCATTGTGAATGGTCCTGTCCACAAAATTGTTACAAATGCTCAGTCTTTCAAATAACTGCATGAAAGTACAATTTATACAAGTCTTTAATTTTGAATGAGTATCTAATGTTGGGTTGATTTAATCAATCGAGTTATTTTTTTAATATCAAATTGGTGTTTTTGTCTAGAAAAACTGGGTTCAATGCCAAAATACAAAATTAATTCTAAATGTTTTTTTGCTTGCTTCCAATCACATTAAAGCAAAATAAAATTTAACAGAAAATTACAAACTAAAATAAAACCAAACATTTAATCAAGTGGGGGCTCACCACTTTTTATGGTATATTCCAATGGTTTTTTTTTCCTTGTTGTTTGTTTAGGCTGACTTGGTCAATCAAGCTGTGAAGATGGAGAGAGCATTCCTGGTAACTGCCTCCCAAAGCCAGCAGCCTCCAGTGGTAGGTGATACTTTTGGATGTTATATCTGCAATGAAAATCTTTTTCAAATTTGTAAATTTATCAACTGTTAACTCTTCTGTATCCAATAACTTATTTTATTCATTGTTTCACACTTAACTTACAAAATATTTCGCACAATTTCTAACTAGCTATTTCCATCACATCCTTTTTGTCTAAATTTCTGGTTAGTTTTGAATGCTATTTGTTGCCATGTGCATCCTTGGAGAACATGCAATACAGTATCCATTCTTTTTGATTTTTAAATTAGTGGTTTGATTCACATTAAATAATGCTGAGACTTCTGTTAGGAATAATGTGATTTGGTGTCCACGCTGAGTTTAAGGGGGCTGTGGATCAAAACCACTACTTAGATTTGAGTTCAAAATCTAGGGTGGTGCTCCGGTCCTGGCCTGAGGGAGTGTTGCACTTCTAAAGGCGCTATCTTTCAGATGAGACCTTCAACCTGTTGGGTGGATAAAAGATCCTTTTGAAATATTTCAAACAACAGAGGAGTCCTTGCCTATGTTTTGTTGCTCAACAAATATAAATTAAAACAGCTAAATCTGGTCATTTGTCTCAATCCTACCAGTAAAGAGTTGTGCACAAATTGACCTTGTGGCTCTTGACACCAAAAAAATACTTAATTGTCTTAAGTATTTCAAGAGGTCATAAAATGTAGGAACAGAAGTTAGTCATTCAGCCCGTGAACCCTGCTGTGCAATTCAGTGAAATCATAGCTGGTCAATAAACCTCAACTTCCCCTCTTATTTCTGTCCCATTACTCTTCATTCCCTTACTGATTTAAAAAGTCTGCTCACTTCTGCTTTGAATATACTTAATTACCACAGAGCATTTGATGCTGAGTTAAGAATTCCACAAATTTGCTACCATCTGAGAAGAAATCCCTCCTCCTCTGAGTCGTGACACCTTGGTCATAGTCTCATCCACAAGGGCAAACAAACTTTCTGCATCTACCCTATCAAGTCCCCTAAGAATCTGTTTCCATAAGGTTATGCCTCTTTCTTTATTCCAATAAGTACAGCCCAAGTCTATTCTACCCCTCCCCATAAGATACTTGTTCTATACCTGGTATCAGCCTAGTGACCATTCTCCAGATTACTTGCATTGAAAGCAGAGGCCCAAAATTCAGTATTTCAGCTGAGGTCTGACTAGTGCCCTACATAGTTTGAGCAAAACCTTCCTAGTTTTATATTCCATTCCCTTTGAAATGTAACATTCCATATGTCTCCCCTATTACCCACAACATGAATGCTAGCTTTTTTGCGATTCATAGATAAGAACTCTCAAGTTCTGCTAATCTGTGGCTTTCCGCAGTCTTTTTTTTTCCATTTTCATAGAATCCCTACAGTGTGGAAACGTGTAATTCGGCTCAACAATTCTACACTGACCCTCCAGTAAGTAACTCACCCAGACCAATACCTCTACCCTATTACTCTACATTTGCACCTAACCTATACATCCCTGAACACTATGGGCAATTTAACATGGCCAATGCGCCTAATCTGCAGATCTTTTGGATTGTGCAAAGAAACCGGAGCACCTGGAGGAAACCCATACAGACATGGGGAGAATGTGCAAACTCCTCAGTCACCTGAGACTGGAATTGAACCTAGATCCCTGATGCTGTGAGGCACCAGTGCTAACTACTGAGCCACCATGCTGCCCATTATTTTATATAATATCTGGCTCCTCTATTCCTGGCAAAAAGCATAACCACACATTTCCCATTTTATATTCCCATCTGCCAAGTTATTACCCCTTGTTTAGCTTGTCCATAATGCCATGCTCTTTTAGGGTGAGTCTTTTTCTCTCCTTTTTATGAAACATTTAGCAAATTATAACACCATCATTATGGGTGTTTGGTAATAGCCTTGACCAGATTGTGCTTGTAATTATAAAAGGAGAGGGGTGTGCAAAAGAATGAAATCTAAAAGTAAATTTAAATTGCATTTGCTGCTTTTACTGAACTTGTTTAAAGTGTTTCCAAAATCTCTGAAGCTGAATGCACAACTTCTGCGTTTACAGTTTGTGTATCTTTTTTTTTCCAGCAATTTTAGCTATATGGCCAGTGTGCAAGCATACACATGACATAGAATGCCACCTGTCTGTGACTGGGGAAGCGGTGGCTTAGTGGTAGTATCACAAGATCAGTAGTCCAGAACCCAGGGCTTATGCTGTAGGGTGTGTTCAAATCCCACTATGACAGATGTGAAATTTTGAATTCAATGGAAATCTGGAATGTGACTTCAGCCTAGTGATGAGCATATAACCACTTGCAAAAACCCACCTGGTTTACTTGTTTCATTTTTTAAGGAAGCAAAACTGTCATGTTAATCTGGTTTGGCCTACATATGACTCCAGACCAACAGCAATGTAGCTGACTTTTAACTGCCCTCTGGCTAATTAGAGGTGGGTAATAAATACTGGCCAAACCAGCAGCATCCACTTTCCATGAGCCAAGTTCTAAAGATTGTGTTGGCAGCTTTCTTTCTGCTCTTTGCATCACCTAGAAATGGTCTTAATAGTGCAGGTCATTCTGTTATGACATGTTTCGTCAACATGAATTCGCTGTAATGTGATTGACGAATTGGGGACACTTTCTACAGTACAAGCGTTTAAAAGATATTGGCTGTAATGTGATTAGAGCACCAACACTGAGCACTGTTTCTAAAGTGCAATTTTTCTATAACATTGGGTTCCACAAGAACGCAACCATCCCATTATAGAAGAACTGACTCAATACATTGCCTTTACTTTTTCAAACATAAATGCTTGTAACTAAGAGCCAGTGATATCTGAATAGTAAAGTGGATTAAAAATAGACTTTAGGAATTCTGAGAGCTTTGGATGCTTAGTCATTTGAAGGTGACACTGTACTTTCAAAAGTACAAGAATCAAGAAGTATGCATATCAAGCAGAAGTAAAGTTAAAAGTTCTGCCCTGATATTGAAGGCAGGACAGGCTTAAGTGACAACGTGGCTGATCATTCCCTGTGCTCAAATCTGGATTTTCTATTTGATTCCTGCTGCCAAGTTGTAAGTAAAATTGAATTTGGCCAGTTTTGATCATTGTTCTTGTAGTACCTCATTGATGGAAATCATGAGCTTATTACACATTGAGGTTTTAGCATTTAAAGTTGAAAATTACTATACGTTAATTTTTTGTTAATTACATCATTAGTGTGGAAGCAGGGAGTCAACTGAATTAAGTACATCAGTAGGAACTTTGCCTGGGATTCTGTAATTTGAAATGTTCTCATTCATTAAGCTGTGCCAGTCCTAATAAATGAGCTGTAATTCTGTAATGTTTGGTTGTTTATCCTCTCCAAGGATCTCACAAGAGACTAATTAAGGTGTAACACCATATTAAAAATAGCTGCTAATTATAAGCTGCACTCCCAATCATCTGTAAAATAGCTTATCTGAAGTCTTCCTTTGCCAGCAAGTTTTCATCTGTCTTTGATTAACAGGATTGCTGAAATACATCTGAAAATATTGGGTCACCTTATAGTATTTGGGCGGCACCTTATAGTATTTGGGCGGCACGGTGGCACAGTGGTTAGCACTGCTGCCTCACAGCGCCAGAGACCCGGGTTCAATTCCTGCCTCAGGCAACTGACTGTGTGGAGTTTGCACATTCTCCCCGTGTCTGCGTGGGTTTCCTCCGGGTGCTCCGGTTTCCTCCCACAGTCCAAAGATGTGCAGGTCAGGTGAATTGGCCATGCTAAATTGTCCGTAGCGTTCGGTAAGGGGTGAATGGGTGGTTTGCGGGTCGGTGTGGATTTGTTGGGCCGAAGGGCCTGTTTCCACACTGTAAAGTAATCTAATCTAATCTATTTTGTAATGTGTGGCTATCAGAAAAATTGTCTTTTAGCAGTAAATAGGACAGTACAATATCCGGTATTATAATTGGTGCAGTTACAGTCTAAATTTCATGCATTCACAAGTTTTGGAAAGGAGAGCAAGTTCTTGCGACTAGAACTTGTGTTTAATGCTCATCTGTTGGCTGTATGACTATTCTAATTAAGTTAAACCGATATTGCTGTACTTGCGATCTTTCTGCTGCAAAGGACCTGATCACAGGTAAAAGGATGTTAGTGTAGCATCAACCAGTAGTATACTGTATCAAGGAAAAGGCCAAGTATTTTCTCTCAATTTTTTTTCAAATGGAGCTATCCCCCAATAAACTTTAAGGGGGTTATCAAGAGTTTTGATTAAATTTATATCTAGAACCATAGAATCAGAATATAGTGTGGAAGGAGACTGTTCAACACATCAAGTCTCCAGTGACCTCAGCAAACCGAAATTCACCCCCTACCTATCCCTGCAATATTGTATCTGCCATCGTTAGTTAGTGCACTCAACCTATGCATCCCTGGGCCCCATGGTAAATTTAACAAGGCCAATACACCTAACCTGTCCGTCTTTCAACTGTCGCAGTAAACAAGAGCTTCGAGAGGTAACCCACACAGACATTGGGCGAGCATGCACACAAACTTCTCCCTGATGCAGTGTGGCCTCAGTGCCAACCACTGTGCCATATCCATTTGGAGTATATCCAGTACAGTGCTAGCATTTTGAATTATGATTTGCAGTAAGCTGATGTTTTACAAAATTTTTTCCACTTCCCAAAGCATTGGGAAGCTGTAACTGTCTTGTGCTAACATAAAAGCTAATAATTAAAGGCTGTTCCCATTTAAAGTATTGTGTGCTGCTGGAAAAGCACAGCAGGTCAGGCAGCATCCGAGGAGCAGGAGAATCGACGTTTCGGGCATAAGCCCCTCATCAGGAACGAGGCTTATGGATCGAAGGGTTGGGCAAAGTAACTGAGAAAGTGATAGGTAGATGAAGGTGAGGGAGAAGGTGATCGGTCGGAGAGAAGAGTGGAGTGGATTGATAGGAAAGGTGATGGACAGGTCAGGAGGGTGGTGCAGAGTTGGTGGCTTGGAACTGGGATAATGTGGAGGGAAATAAGGAAACTGTAAAAATCTACACTGATCCCATGTGTTTGTGGCATCCCAAGGCAGAATGAGGCTTTCTTCCTCTAGCATCGGGTGGAAAGGGTTTGGCGATGGAGGTGGCCTCGGACCTGCATGTCCTTGACTGAGTGGGAGGGGGAGTTGAAGTGTTCAGCCATGGGGTGGTGGGGTTTGTGGTCGGTGCGGGTGTCCCAGAGATGTTCTCTGAAATGATCCACAAGTAGGCGTCCTGTCTCCGAGATAGGGGAGACCATATCAGGTGCAACAGATGCAGATGATATTTGTTGGGGTACAGGTAAATTCTCACATTAAAGTATGTGTCACATTTTGTTTAGTTATATATCTTGCAGTTTTGTTTGCCAATCAGCACATTACGTCAAATATCCCACAAAATAGTGTAAAACTGTGTCCATTATATTGATTTAGCATTTTGCCACAAAATATTACATTGTTGCAAATCTTTCACTTTACCATTACTAACAATACAAACGGTACTATGTAATGCTAGAGCACAAAGTTTAGTGGTTTGGATTTCTGTTGTCCACCATTTTGAACATCTTATGATTCAATTTGTGGGGATCTTCAAAGGTTTTATTTCCATCAGCAAGGCACTATCCACTGTTTAGATTTGTAACTGATTACTCTACATTCCAGCATTCTGATTTCAGTGTGAAGGGAGGGGCCATGGATGTTGAATGCCTCTTTCTAAATTGCATCCACAAAACCATAATTAAGAACAAGAGCAGGCTGTTTGGCCCCTTGAGCCTGCTCCACTCTGCAATAGCATCATGGCTGATCAACAGAGTCCACTTTCCTGTCCCTTTTTTTTTTTTTGTTTTGTTTTTTTATTTCCCCAGTAACCTTTGATTCCCCTACTGATCAAGAATTGATCAATTCTTGACCTTAAATATACGCGAGGACTTCTAACTATATCTCCGGAAACTGTGTTCCCCTCTCAGCCTGCCTTTCCACCTTTTTGTCCTCCACAAACTTAGTTGTGGTACGTTCACTTCTTCCTCTGAGTCTAATACAGTTGCAGTCCCAGCTCATCTCCCTGTTGAATTCCACTGTAACCAACCTGAAAAAAACCCCTTAACGCCACTCATTACCTGTGCCTGAGTTAGTTCTCTATCCATGCCAACCTCCAACACCATGGGCTCTTATGACTTAATGACTTTTGTGAGGTACCTTTTCAAATGCCATCTGGAAGTCCAAAAACAGGACATCTACTGGTTCCCCTGTATCCAGTCTGGTTGAGACTTCCTCAACTCTTCAGACAGGACTTTCCTTTCATGAAGCCATGCTGACTCTGATTTGATTATTTTCCAATATCGATTGCAATACTTTTCCAACAGTATGTTAGGCTAACTGGTTCGTAGTTACCCACTTTGTCTCCCTCCCATTTTGAATAGGGTTGTCATATTTGCAGTTTTTCAATTCTCAAGTATGTCTCCAGAATCCAATGATTTTTATAAAATTACAACCAATGTATCTACTATCTCTGTAGCTACCTTTTCAGGATTTGAGGAGACAAGCCGTCAGGGCCAGGGATGCTATTTGCCTTTAGCCCCTTAGTTTGTGCAATACAATTCTCGATCCTTCCCTTGTATTCTTCAGTATTAATGGAATGGTAGAAGTATCTTGCAGTCTAAGAGCTGATGCAAAATATGTTTACCAATTGTGCAAGTTCCTGTTCCCAGATTCAATCAGTAGGGGGCCTATGTTCACTTTGACCCCCCTCTACCTAACTTATATATTCAAAGAAATGCTTATTGTAATTTTTTATGTTCCTCACGAGTTTTGCCTTGTAGTTTATATTCAGTCTTTTTTGTCTTTTTTGGATTTTGAAGTTGTCTCTGTCTTCAGGGCTATCACTGCCTTTGACCTCCTTTTTGAAAGAAAAAGCATATAAAAACTTAATCTCTCCTTTGGTTATCCCTAGTTAGTTTATCCCTCTTAGAACCTTTCCTCACTGGTCTGTATTTTTTTGCTGAGAATCATGAATTACCACTCTAAATGTCTGCCACTGCTTGCTTACTGTCATTCCTGCTAATCTATCTACCCAGTTCACTTCAGCTAGCTGTATCCTCATTTCATTGCAATTCCCCTTATTTAAACTTTTTCTGACCCACATTTTTCATTCTTAATACAGTGAATTTAATATTCAGTTTATGATCCTTGGCTGATATTTTACTTGGTCACTTATGAAAACTTTCTCATTACCCATTAACAAATCCAAGATAGGCATTAAGTCAAGCAGAGAGCAGGCTATCTATCCCTCATGCAGTCTGAATTTGTCATGGTTACCTCTTCCAATCTGATTAACCTAATCCAACATGACTATTGAAGTCACCCATAATCACCCATATTGGAGTTATGTACAGTGGTCAGGACTAGGGGCGCAATAAGTACCGGAAAATAGAGAAGGCATGTCAGAAAGGCAAGGTCACGGTGATCATGGGAGACTTCAATATGCGGGTAATTGAGGGCATGAGAGAGGAACTGATGAAAATAGACTGGAAGCAGAGCCTAGCGGGGAAGACAGTAGAACAAAAATGGCAGGAGTTTGTGGGTATAATTGAGGACACTGTATAGAGGTTCATCCCCCAAGAAAAGAGATTATCCGGGGAGGGATTAGACAGCCATGGCTGACAAAGGAAGTCAGGAAATGTATTAAAGAAAAAGAGAGTTCCTATAAAGTGGCCAAAAGCATTGGGAAATCAGAAGATTGGGAAGGCTGCAAAAACAAAGAGGATAACAAAGAGAGAAATAAGGAAGGAGAGGATCAAATATGAAGGTGGGCTAGCCAGTAATATTAGAAATAATAATAAATGTTTCTTTCAATACATAGGAAACAAACGACAGGCAAAAGTAGACATTGGGCCACTTCACTAGGCTTCCAGCATCCGTTTGATGGGAGATAAGGAAATAGCTGGTGAACTTAAGTACTTTGCGTCAGTCTTCACAGTAGAAGACATGAGTAATATCCCAACAATTAAAAGGAGTCAGGGGGCTGAGTTGAGTATGGTTGCCATTACAAAAGAGAGTGCGAGAAAAGCTAAAAGGTCTTAAAATTGATAAATCTCCTGGCCTTGATGGGCTACATCCTAGAGTTCTGAGGGAGGCGGCTGAGGAAATAGCAGTGGCGTTGGTTGAGATCTTTCAAAAGTCACTGGAGTCAGGGAATTGGAAGATCGCTGTTGTAACCCCCTTGTTCAAGAAAGGATCACAACAAAAGATCCAATTAGCCTAACCTCGGTTATTGGTAAAATTCTAGAATCCATCATTTAAGGATGAGGTTTCTAGATTCTTGGAAGAGCAGGGTCAGATTAGAACAAGTCAACATGGATTTAGTAAGGGGAGGTCATGCCTGACAAACCTGTTGGAATTCTTTGAAGAGGTGACAAGTAGGTTAGGCCAGGGAAACCCAGTGGATGTGGTTTATCTAGACTTACAAAAGGCCTTTGATAAGGTGCCACACGGGAGGCTGCTGAGCAAGGCGAGGGCCCATGGTGTTCAAGGTGAGCTACTGATATGGATTGAGGATTGGCTGTCTGACAGAAGGCAGAGAGTTGGGATAGAAGGTTCTTTTTCGGAATGGCAGACGGTGACCAGCGGTGTCCCGCAGTGTTCAGTGTTGGGGCTGCAGCTGTTCACGTTATATATTAATGATCTGGATGAAGGGACTGGGGGCATTCTAGCGAAGTTTGCCGATGATATGAAGTTAGGTGGACAGGCAGGTAGTACTGGGGAAGTGGGGAGGCTGCAGAAGGATCTAGACAGTTTGGGAGAGTGGTCCAGGAAATGGCTGATGGAATTCAATGTGAGCAAATGCGAGGTCTTGCACTTTGGAAAAACAAATACAAGCATGGACTACTTTCTAAACCGTGAGAAAGTTCATAAAGCCAAAGTACAAAGGGATCTGGGAGTGCTAGTCGAGGATTCTCTAAAGGTAAACATGCAGGTTGAGTCCGTGATTAAGAAAGCAAATACAATGTTGTCATTTGTCTCTAGAGGGTTGGAATATAAAAGCACCATTGTGCTACTGAGACTTTATAAAGCTCTGGTTAGGCCCCATTTGGAGTACTGTGTCCAGTTTTGGTCCCCACACCTCAGGAAGGACATACTGGCACTGGAGCGTGTCCAGCAGAGATTCACACGGATGATCCCTGGAATGGTAGGTCTAACATAAGAGGAATGGCTCAGGATCCTGGGATTGTATTCATTGGAGTTTAGAAGATTAAGGGGAGATCTAATAGAAACTTAAAAGATAATACATGGCTCGGAAAGGGTGGACGCTAGGAAATTGTTTCCATTAGGCGAGTAGACTAGGACCTGTGGACACCACCTTAGAATTAGAGGGGGTAAATTCAGAACAGAAATGTGGAGACATTTCTTCAGCCAGAATGGTGGGCCTGTGGAATTCATTGCTGTGGAGGCTGGGACGCTAAATGTCTTCAAGGCTGAGATTGATAAATTCTTGATGTCACAAGGAATTAAGGGCTACGGAGAGAATGCGGTTAAGTGGCGTTGAAATGCCCATCAGCCATGATTAAATGGCGGAGTGGACTCGATGGGCCGAATGGCCTGTGTCTTATGGTCTTAGAATGAAAAATAGAGCAATTATTCTATTATTTGATTTATAATCTTTACTACTGAGTCGCTTCTGTGTGGTAGGAGTCATTACAGACCCCAAATGTTCCTTTGCTGTCCCTCTGCTCAAGTGGACTCTGCCTCATTCAATCCTAGATCATCTCTCAACTTCCTCCTTACATATTCACAGTGCTACTCCACTATCTTTTCCATCCCTCCTGTCTCTCTAAAAGGTCGAATATCCCTGAATATTATGTTCCCGGTTTTGATCTCCTTGTAACCAAATTTTTGTAACAGTTATGAGGTCATATTCATTTGATTAGTGGCATCAATTTGTCTACTTATTCTAAATGTATCTTAATGCATGAAACAAAGCCTTTTAAGTTTGTTCTGTACAATTTTATGGTTCCTCAGTATAATATGGCATTCTCACTTTGTCGCTTTTATTTTCTGGTAATAATCAGTCCCATCACTAAGCTTGTTTGGTTCATTTTTGGTTCTGATGTTTAACTTAGCTGCTCATATTCTGTGAAAGTGGGCTATAATAACTAGATCTTCCCCTGCCACTTGGCTGTTCCTCTGAACATGAGGCAGGCAATGTAATCTTTGGGACTCAATAGTGGGCGGCACGGTGGCACAGTGGTTAGCACTGCTGCCTCACAGCGCCAGAGACCCGGGTTCAATTCCCGACTCAGGCGACTGACTGTGTGGAGTTTGCACGTTCTCCCCGTGTCTGCGTGGGTTTCCTCCGGGTGCTCCGGTTTCCTCCCACAATCCAAAAATGTGCGGGTCAGGTGAATTGGCCATGCTAAATTGCCCGTAGTGTTAGGTTAAAGGGGTAAATGTAGGGGTATGGGTGGGTTGCGCTTCGGCGGGTCGGTGTGGACTTGTTGGGCCGAAGGGCCTGTTTCCACACTGTAAGTAATCTAATCTAATCTAATCAATTCTGGCGACAGAACAGTATCCATTCCCCTGACTATGCTATCCCTGATTAAAACTACATTTCATTTTTCTCCTCCCTGCTATGGTTGGTTTGCTCATTCCTCCCTACAGCTCCTCCTTTTCCAGAAAAGAAAGGAGGAGGATCTCAAACCTGTATGACAAGCTCAAGGTCTGAGTCCTTCAGCCCTACCTCTTGGATCCCACTACTTGTTTGACTCACCGCACCCTCCCGTCCCTGACCACTGATCAAATTTGAGTTACTTAATCTAAGTGTGTGACTGCCTTGTGTAACATAACATCCAGGTAATTTTTCCCCTCCCTAATGTGTCGCAATGTTTGAAGCTCAGACTCCAGATTATCAACTCTAAGCAAGTTTGTCCTATGACAAATGTTGTACACATGTGGTTACTATGAACCACCATGAATTCCATCACCTCCCACATGTTGCCTGGCTCTGGATCTGACCTTTTTATTTACTTTCCTTGAAGGTGGAGACATGAGTGGATAGGATAGTGAAGGCAACATTTGGTATGCTTGCCTTTATTGACCAATGCATTGAATATTGGAATTGGGAGGTCATGTTGCAACTGGAGAGGACATTGGTTAGGCCACTATTTGAATACTGCATGCAATTTTGACGTCACTGCTTCACAGCAGGGAGGATGCTTTGAAATCAGTTCACAAAAGGTTTACAAGAATGTTGCCAGGTTGGAGGGTTTGAGCTATAGGGAGAGATTGAATAAACTGGGGCTATTTTCCCTGGCGTGTCGGAGGATGAGAGGTGACCTGAGTGGTTTTTAAAGTCATGAGTGGCATGGTTGGGTAAACAGACAAGATCTTTTCCCAAGAGTGGGGGAATCCAAAACTAGAGGGCATAAGTTTGAGATGAGAGTGGGAAGATTTTTCAAAAGTATGAGGGGCAACCTTTTCACGGTGTGTGTGCATGGAATAACTGCCAGAGGAAGTGGTGGAGGCTGGTACAATTAAAACATTTTTTAAAGGCATCTGGGTAGGTACATGACTAGGAAGAGTTTAGAAGTACATGGGTCAAAGGGGCTAGATTTAAGATATCTATGACTGGAAGAGTTGGACTGAAGGGTCTGTTTCCGTGCTGTATATCTGATTCTGACTTGATTTAGAAATTACAACTGATATTTTAGTTTATAATCTATAAATATTTCTATTTATTTTCAAACTGGAAGTAACTATGATTATTAAATTCGCAGTTACAACCAGCCAGTGAACTTAGTTTTCCTGTGATGTCTGTTTTGTACTGGCCCCCACGTCCTGTGCTTCAATTTAACTTGTTCAGGAAACCTCTTAAAAAGCAAGCCAAAAGTATCTTTTTCCCCTGTTCACCAAATTCTCTCACTACCTCAAATTCCCAAATTTCGGACTCATTCTCACTCTGGATGTGATCTTTCCTTCCTGACTATATATAGTTTGCTGATCCAATTTAGTAGGCTTAATGAAATATGGTTTATGTGGTATGTGATGATGGGGCTCCTTTAGCAAAATTAGGTTGTCCTTGTTTCTTTTCAGGAGATTGTAAAGGGACTCTGTCTGGGGCTTGATCTGTTTGACGATGCTTTCAAGTTTTTTGAAAAAACACTTGTACAATGAAAGGAGAATGGCCAGTTCTCCTGGCTCCATTTCACCCTGGTTTGGTTTGGTTTGGTTTTAGCAGTCCGGCTGTTCACTGAAAGCAGGCAGTAAGTCAGTGAGGCTGCTGGTCCAAGAAACAGTTACATTAAAGGTGTTCCATGCTGAATCCCCCTCTCCTGTAAGATTCTTACCTTTTGTGCCAAGGGATGTTTATGAGGATTGTTGCAAGCATCTGGAACAGCATCATTAATTTGGAATAATCTGTTGGGTTTTTGGGTAGGTTGTTATTTGGTATTCTGTTCCCTTTTGTTTGTTACTTTTGGTAATTTTGTAAATTTGTTTTGCTTTAAACTAAGTAGTTTGACCAGCTGCATCTCTCTTGGAATATCTGCACTACACCTGCTTAAAACAACTGGCAAAGTTATGGTCTGGGCTATTTAATGTTTTGAAGAGTTCTGGCCTGGTCCATAACAAGTAAAATGTTTCAACTCTATTTGGCATTAATTGTGCAAATGTGCATTTCATGAAGTTTTTATTGCTTGCCAAGAAGTTGTTGCATCAACAAGTCATGCATACAAACTCTAGAAATGCCTGATTGCTTGACTGTTTAGTGCATATTTTAAGGACTAATTTCTTGGAGATGCTGCTCTTCAGGTAGAAATTAAACTGAATGCAGATGAACTCTATGACAGTGTTATCCGTTCAAGACTGCGCTAGTCCTCAACATCAAATGTCCTATTGTAATTAAAGCAACACTTTTCAAGAACCCACTATCCCTTTAGTTTATTTAGTTTGTCTCCAGTAATCTGACTATAGCAACAGTATAGAACAAAAATTGCATTGATATGCATATTCAGATGACAACTTGTTTGTTTAGCTTTGTCCATTATAGGAGTAGAGGTAGACCATTTAGCCTGTCCAGTCTGCTCCTTTTCAATCTGAATGAAGGCCAGTGGGAAGCGGCAATAAATGGCAATCTAACTAGAAATGCTAATATTCTGTGAATCAAAAGTATAAGTCTGGATTGCCACATGGTTCTGATGGGTCTTATTTAAATTAATTATTACCAACATTTGTGAAAGTTCTGCTTGAGATTGACTTCAACAAATCATAGCAGCAGAGTTTATTTTGAGCTAAATTTGAAACACTCATTACTGATGCTCTGACTTGTGTTGCCAAAATACATCATTTAAAAATGACCAAAATTTCATCCCAGGATATGCAACAAAAATATTCAAGCCCTAATGATAAAGACTGAATTTGATTTTGCCTTTAAGTAGTGATTATTAACTTGGTTGGGTTTTTTGTAGTATGGTTGTTCCAGTAGTGTTTCTGACTTGCATTTAATTAAACTGACCTGCCAGGTTTGGTATCATGAACAAACTGGGTTGAAGGAGTTGGGAAGGAAGAGAATGTGAAAACCAGGCATCTTTCAAATGCATTTCTACTGTTATCATTTTTGATGTGACTGACATAGACTCTTACACTTAAGCTGGAGCAGAGAATTTTCAAGCAAGGATCCATGCGGGACCAGAATAATTAAGCATAATTTTATCTGCAGTTGGGCTTGCTACAAGTGGTGAGCTAAGTGTTGTGCATGAAGTACTTTGTTTTTTGAACTCTGCATTTAACTTACTAATGCCCCTCTCTTCTGTAGAAGTTAGTTATCTTTAAATGTGCATTGCTTATATGTGTGTCTTACCTTTTTCTTTGTAGAATGAATTGACCCAATTACTTCAGCCCCTCTCCAACAAAATTTTACAAATCCAAGAGTTCAGGGAGAAAAGACGTACAAGCAAACAGTTCAATCATCTGTCGGCAATTAGTGAGAGCATCCCTGGTCTGGGATGGCTGGCATTTGTAAGTGTTCTAGTTGTCCATCTATAAGCTATCCCAGTAGTGTTAATAAGATAATTGTGAATTTGACATATGTGTACATTCATTATTTTTGACGGGCTTTCTAACTGAGGGACTTTTTATTAGCCACTTCCTGTTTATTCACTTTGAAGATTTGTTAACTTTCTATCCCCAGTTTATTTCTTGGTATGAGCAGGTGTAAGTTAGGATTGACTCTTGTGCAATCACTCCTTGGTCAGCAAAAAACAGAAGTGCCCAGCCTGAAGGAGATGTGCAGCAATGAACAAGCTGCACCTGTTTTCAGCACAGTCCCCAACTGTAACAGGCATAGATAGGCCTCTATCCCCCTCTTCTTAAATACAAACTTTATATCAGCTATTTTCTAGTCCACTGGGACCCTTTCTGATTTCAGTGATTCCTCAAAGATCACCACCAATGCCTCTACAGTCTCATTAGCTATCTGGGTGATTTATCCACATTCAGACTTTTAGCACCATCCACTCCTTAGGATGGACACTAAACTCACTTCTGACCCTGACTGTGTGGAAGTTCTGGGTTGCTGCTGGTGTCTTCCATTGTGAAGGCTGTGGTGATGTACCTATTTCTTTGATTTTATTTTTTCCCCATTTGCATTGTTGTTCCCTTATTTGCTATGCCTCATGTTTAGGTTCCCAAGCCCCGCCATATTCTGTGCTGGAAATGTGTTGCTGGAAAAGCGCAGCAGGTCAGGCAGCATCCAGGGAACAGGAGAATCGACGTTTCGGGCATAAGCCCTTCTCCAGCTCTGATCTCCAGCATCTGCAGACCTCACTTTCTCCTGCCATATTCTGTCTCAATATGCAACTGCAACTCAATATAAGTTATTTCAAATGCAGTTAATGTGAATGTAAAGAATCTCAATATGAAGTTAATTTGTATCAAAGGTGCAAACAGCTGGTCACTTGAAACTTGGCTCTTTTTCTTGAAATCAGCAGAACCTTTTTTTAAAAAATCAATAAATGGGGATTTGTAATGCAGAGGAAACTACTGAGAATAGTTTGCTTGGCTTTACATAATTGGTCTTTGTAACTGAATCCTTTGGAAATGGTTAGTGCTACTCCAACCAATATTGGTGGTTGAATATGATCAGCATAGATGGTGTAAGTGGTGGGAATTGTATGTGACTGCTCTTTCCAATTTGGAATCGTGAAAATATATGCTAGTTTCTTTACATCAAATCGTAAAATTATGGTATTTAAGAACATGAGAACTATGATTTCTGCTTTTAGGCTCCCAAACCTGGTCCTTACGTTAAGGAGATGACTGATGCTGCTATGTTTTATACCAACAGAGTTTTGAAGGAATACAAAGACACGTATGACTCCATTTACTATCCTTGTGCATTCCCTTTTTCACTTACAGAAAATAAACAATTCACCATGCTAAATATTTTCATATTTAATCTGCAAAGATTGCATGGGGTTGGGTGGGAGGTTTATGGGAGAACCCCACCTGTCCAATCAGTGCCAACAGCAAGTATGATACTGTTCTGGGGTTGATTTTGGGCCTGTTTCCTCCAGAATAGATAAATGCTTGTTTTTGAGTAGTAGTTTCGAGCAGAAGGGCTTTTTTTCTGTGCTGTAGACCACCAACTGTACTTAATGGGCTTTGTGGCGGTGGAGGTTGGACCATACTTCAAGCAGAGAACTCGAGAAATAAGTAGTGGTGTTTGGACATTGCATAGTCAGTATTCTGAGTTGGATTACATTTTTTTCAGTCGTTAAGGGAGTTGGGGCCTATTGAGCGTGGGGAAGAAAATAGGTTATGATTTGAATTCTATTTAGCCTAGATCTTTGCAGCAGGGTTGTGGAGTCTAATGGTCTACTTCTAGTGATGTTTGCATTTAAAAGTTCTTAGATTCCCTGAGACTTGGTTACCAGAACTGTTCCTTGTGCTTCTAGCCGACTTGTGCTCTGGACATCTTGTGCACTTGGTTTTGAAGATAACACCTTATGGGATGTCGTGTCATACTGGAATTGTCAGTCTGTTAGTAATCCAGAGTCCCAAGTTAATGTTCTGGGTTTAAATCCCACCATGATCAATTCAATGAAACTTGGAATTTAAAGTTTAGTTGACTGTAATCACTGTCGATTTGTAGTAAAAGCCAATCTGGTTCACAATCCTTACAAGGAAGGTAATCCGCTATTCTTGCCTGGTCTGGTCTACATATGACCACAGGCCCATAGCAATGTGGTTGACTCTTGACTGGCTACTTCATGGGATAGTTAAGGCACTTGATTCAAGTGCAGTTAGAGATGGGCAACAAATGGCAGTCTTACCACAAAATCAACATTCTGTAAAAGAGTAAAAGAGAAAAATTTCTTTGGAAGAGAAGGTGGGGCTAGAAAGGGGGATTTTAGGTGAACCAACCGCTTCTAATGAACTGCAATGTGATTTTTTTTTGTTGTTTTTTGCATCCAAATAAAAGGTTTGGAACAATAGTAAATGCTAATTAGTCCAGGATCATCCTCAACTCTGCATATTTTCCTCACTTGAGAATTTTAACTTGCTCAGCTTGGACTATCGAGTTTTTTTTCCAGTCAGAACAGCTGTAATAATGCCAAAACACACCACTGTTGATCTCAGCATACTTACAACCTGGTAGTAATGGAAAACCCTGCTGGTGCTTAATCCAGGTATCCCTCCTCTCTGCCATAAATTTCCAACCAATTCCCTGCTTGATTCTCATCTGCCCATAAATATGTATAGAGTTTGACATTGAAGTAAAGCAAAACGCATAAATGGAAGGAAACGTTTGCAGAAAAGTAATAACTTAACTACCTTTTTCAATTTCAGTGATAAAAGACATGTGGAGTGGGTTAAGGCCTACATAAACTTCTGGACTGAACTTCAAGCATATATCAAAGCACACCATACAACTGGGCTTTCATGGAGTAAGACTGTAAGTATCCTGGTTTTCTATGTCAAAAGACCTAGTGCTGATTTTTCTCTGGCTCACCAGAATATTTCATTGCGTGGCCCAGTATAAGAAACAATGAAAGTTTGCATTGATTTCACTGAATTTAGACCATACAAATAGGGGGATTGCTGCATTTAGCTGCTAGCTTTGCAAGAATCTGCGTTAATGCAGTTACTGTGTGCCAATGACTCAATTTCCTGTTTGTGTGGGCATATGGTGAGATGTTGTCATCAATTACTTCATCTTGTCCTTGGCTACCACAGTAAAATAATGATGCTAATGTTTTCATCTAAAATCACTAGACAAACAAAACATGAAACTGGTATTTTTATCCACCATTCTCATTCAGTCCAGGGCTGCATCCCATTTACTCCCTACATTTAGTGTAAAGTGCAGATTAGGAATAGATGTTCTGATCTTTTGTTTTAGTACTGTGCCATTATTTTTAATCTAACATTAGGAGCTTAAAGTCTTTTTTCAAAGTAAAAAAAGTCTCAAATTTTGTTATTGGGGAAATGATTGCTCATGAAATAGATTCACTGACCATCAGAAAGGGCAGAATGGAAAATAATATGCTTTTCATCTGGAATGAGTTTTAAATGCTTAATAGATATCAACTCTTAGAATTTTCCCATTTAAAAACAGATGTTTGCTCAAGAAATCTCCTAGTGCAGAATTAATTCTATGCATATGTCTGAACTAGCTACAAAATGGCAGAAGTTAGTAACTTGAAGATTGAAACTGGCTGAATCTAAAGCTTCAACATTTAAAAAAGATTAAATTTTTGAATAGCACTATGTCGTGTTTCTCAAACATTAAGTTGTCAAGCAACTTAATGAAGTGGAGAATGATGAGGACAGAATAGAGGGAGATGCCTAAAGAATGGAGATTTGTTTTGGAAGTGGCAAGTAGGAATAACACACATTTGACAACAGGAGTTACATAAGATTTGAGGTCCAGACGACTGGCAGGGGGGCTAGCATAAGAACCATATTCTGAATGGAACTTGTCGTCTTTTGAGTTTGCGCGGTTTTAATTATGCATTGAATCTTGTTTCATCACAGGCTTTCAGTTGCAGAAAATAAAAGCCATGGCCATTTGAGGTGGGGTATGATGGTGATAGGTCAGAGTGGTGGGTGGACCGAATGGATGGGAAGGAAGACGGACAGGTAGAACAGTTGAAGAGGGTATTGATGAGTTGGAGGCCCTGCCCTCTTCAACTGTCCTACCTGTCCATTTTCCTTCTCATCCATCCGGTCCACCCTTCCCTCCTTCCACCATCACCCTCCACCTCTATAATACCTAGTGCCTTCCCAGCTACTTCCCCCTCCCCCAGCCTTCTATTTATTTCTCCACCCCCATGAAGCATTGATTCTCTGCTCCTGTGTCTGACCTGCTGTGCTTTTTCAGCACCACACTTTTTGACTGATCTCTAGCCCCTGTAGTCCTTACTTTCTCCTAATTCCTTATATAGCTTTAGCAAAGTCTCCCTACTTTATTCCCTTTTGAGATGAAAGCTAGCATTCATTTGCCCCAACCTCTCTCTCTCTCCTCCTCCTCCTCTCTCTCTCCCCCCCCCCCCATTACCTGCTGAACTTGGATGCTAACGTTTTGTGATTTGTGGTCATAGATTCCTAAATGTCTGCTTTTCACACTTTTTTTTCTCCATTTTTAAAGCATTAGGATAGAAGATGAGGATGAGATCCAAAGGATATTTAGTAATGAAGAACTGTGATAACATTAACAAGAAAAAACTGTTTTCTGTTAATTGGTGAATTAATAGAGCATAAATTAGAATCATAGATGTACAACATGGAAACAGACCCTTGGGTCAAACTTGTCCATGCCAACCAGATATCCTAAACTAATCTAGTCCCATTTGCCAGCATTTGGCTCATATCCCTCTCAACCCTTCCTATTCATGTACCCATCCAGGTGCCTTTTAAATGTAATTGTCCCAGCCTTCTCCACTTCTGTGGCAGTTCATTCCATACACACACACACACAATCCTTTGAAAATGTTACTGCTTTAGGTCTCTCTTAAATCTTTTCCCTCTCACCTTAAACCTATGCCCTCTAATTTTGGAATTCCTGCCCTGGGGAAAAGGCGTTTGACTATTTATCCTATCCATGCCCCTCAATTTTATAAACCTCTGATGTCACCCCTCAGCCTCTGCTCCAGGGAAAATAGTCCAGCCTATTCAGCCTCTCCTTTATAGCTCAAACTCTCCAATCCTGGCAAATCTTCTCTCAACCTTTTCAAGTTTCACAACATCTTTGGGTACTTCAAGATGGAGGATCGGAGAAAATTGTTCGAGATGCTCTTTTCTTTGGAGGGGGAATTTTTCAGTGGACATGGAGGATGTTGGCAGATTTTTTTAAATGCAGCAGTTTATTGGACAATGTACTGTCTTGCATTCTGCACATATTTTCAGTAATAGGTATGAATAGGAATGCAAACGAAGCAATTGATGCAGTTGCCTGTGTGCCACAGTTTTTGAACAAGATTTTATTTGGAAGAGAAGACCTGTAATCTTGGCATTAAACTTCTAATACTTTTTTTTTAAACTGTTCTTTTAAGACATCTAACTTAATATTTCGTAACAATGATTATTCTATCAAAGAGGATTAATGTACTTTTGCCTGTAATCAATATCTCCAATGGTTGGGCTGTGTATCTGAACTGAAACTAATGAAGCTACATATTTCCTGAAGAAGGGCTTATGCCCGAATCGTCGATTCTCCTGTTCCTTGGATGCTGCCTGACCTGCACTTTTCCAGCAACACATTTTAAGCTCTTATCTCCAGCATCTGCAGTCCTCACTTTCTCCTCGAAGCTGCATATTTGCCTAGATACAATATACCAATTTTTGATTTTGGCACAAATGTACTGCAAATTGTGTAAATCGAAGAATTCTGAAATAATTAGACTTTTTAATTTCATTGTTTTTTCTGTTTTGATGACCTTGGGAAAGATCTGCTCATTTGAATACAGGATTAATAGAATACCTCCTTGAACTTAGTGTTGCTGAATTGTTTTTTACACCTGAGTTAACAATATTTAACCAAGTTAGTTTTGTGAATTTTAATTGATTTTTCTTTCTTTCGTACCCCCCCTCTTCTCTCTCTGTCCCACCTTTCTCTCTTCTCCATCCCATCCATGCGTGCACACGCCCCCTAACCTCCACACCGCCACTACCTTGACCTTTTGAAAGGGTCCGAAAGCAACTGCGTCTTCAGTTACTGCACCACCTTCAGGAGGAACTGCCCCCCCTCCTCCTGGGCCGCCACCACCACCACAAGTTGCTGCTTCCTCAGTGGACACAACCAGTTCAAGAGCAGCTCTATTTAGTGAACTTAATAAAGGAGCAGAAATTACAAGTAGTAAGTATTCTTGGCAAACTATTTGAAATGAAACCAGTATAAATGGATCACTATTTAACTGTCTATATTTCTGTACACTTATAGACACGTTAAATTTAGGACTTTGCTTTGATGAGAGAAGAATAGAGTTTATAGGCTGCTTTGTTAGCTGTACTACAATAAGATGTGGTATTGATTTGAACTTTTAGAGGAATGAAATGAAACTTAGGTGCTGCATTCAGCAAGAGGTGCATTAAAGTGGAGGATTATTTTGGCCCAGTAATGACACTGCAAAACTTAAAATGTTTTGAATTAATTTTGTGCAAGTTACTCTTGGAAATTGTTCACCTGAAAAACAAATGTTGGGTGTATGTATTAACACACTTTCACTCAAATGTTTATTTCAGAAATGAGAGCAAACTAATGAAGGAAAATCATTCCAGCAAAGTTGGTACCTCCGTGCTGTATCTGTAACTAATAATCAGTTCTACTATGTGTTTCTTCAACACAAATTAGCTTTCACGTGATTGAAACAATTTAGTCATTTGTAGAATGAAAACTTACCAGTATTGGCTATAATGCGATTCCAGCCCTATTAGTTTAAATGGCGCGGCTGATACACAATTTTCTTGTGAGATCACACAAGAACAAAACTATCGCATTATATCAGAAGAGACTGTACAGGAAAGGAGGACAGCACACCCTGTGCAGTCAAGCAAGGTGTTCAAATTGCTTCCCATGTTCCACCTCTGAGCCCATGTAGCCTTGCTAATTCTATTTGTTTTACATTGGTTTGTGAATTTCCTGTAGCCACAAGATTTGGAGACTGGCAACTTATTGATTGTCTTATTTGACAGAGAATCTCAGCATATTAATTCAGGATTTATCTTCAGATCTTGATCCAATTGTAAAACGTGGATTCTAACTTCGTCCCTGAGGGTTTATGGTTGTGTCTGAGCATAGCCTATGTAGACAAAGTTTGAATGCTTCTGTAGGGGGTGATATTCCATAAATGGGATTAAGATGCATAAGGCTGGAGATATGTGACAGTCAAGAAAAATATGATCCTATGATTTTATATCGTGGCTTGTTGTAAGCATTTGTTTGTTCCTTTAGAACTGAAGCATGTGCCAGACAGCAGTAAAACTCATAAGAACCCAGCATTAAGAAATGCAAATACACCTGCACATACTGGACCAAAACCATTCAAAGCAGCTGCTGCTTCACCAATACCAGCAGCCAAGAAAGAGCCACCCATGCTACAATTGGAAGGAAAGAAATGGAGAGTGGTGAGTCTTAAAGTTGGACTAACTTATAAAATAATATTTCCTGGGATACTAGGTTATGTGATTTTATATGGTGTTACCAAATATGCCATGATATCATGATTCTAAGAACCCACGGTATAATTCCTATATTTACTTCAGTGATTTCAGTGATTTAGTGGGCGGCACGGTGGCACAGTGGTTAGCACTGCTGCCTCACAGCGCCCGAGACCCGGGTTCAATTCCTGCCTCAGGCGACTGACTGTGTGGAGTTTGCACATTCTCCCCGTGTCTGCGTGGGTTTCCTCCGGGTGCTCCGGTTTCCTCCCACAGTCCAAAGATGTGCAGGTCAGGTGAATTGGCCATGCTAAATTGCCCGTGTTAGGTAAGGGGTAAATGTACGGGTATGGGTGGGTTGTGCTTCGGCGGGTCGGTGTGGACTTGTTGGGCCGAAGGGCCTGTTTCCACACTGTAATTAATCTAATCTAATTTCAGCTGAAATGTGCTCCAGTTGACCTTGTCACCTGTAAACTAGTTATTGTCACCCTTATAGTCCCTCAATAGCTGTCCCTGTGACTTCAGAGTTAGTATATCAGCATGTCTGATCGGAACAGGTTTGGGTGGGGTGGAATTAAACTTGAAATATTGGTGGGGAAGGGGGAAACTGTCAAACTTTCCATGGTTAGGATGGACCAGGATAGGTTTCATGCATTGTACATCAGAGTCTTAATGATCATTTGAAGTGCCAGAGAATACTGGTTAAAAAGCCATCAAGACGGGAGAGGAAGGAAACCAGGAGCAATATTGAAAAAATGCTGCCAATTTAGCATATTTTGATTTATTTCTGAAGTCCCTTAAATTGTTGATCAACCTACCAGTATTTAATTAACCACCATTCATGCATGGGAAATATTAGCAAATGAATAAGCCAGCCGTATCTCTGCATGGGATCACTTTATATTATTGCTATCCTATCTTTTCGGTATCTGAAAACTATACATTGTTTTCCACTTGTAGGAAAACCACGACAATGCCAGTAACCTAGCTATTCAGGTGGCAGAGTTGAAGCAAGTTGCATATGTGTACAAGTGTACCCAAAGCACCCTTGCCATCAAAGGCAAGATCAACTCAATCACTGTTGGTAAGCAGAAACAAAGTTTCAGTCTTTTTAAGATGAATTTAATGTATTTATTTTTAAAAGAACTTTCCTGTATTATGACAGCTGCAGCACAATCATAACTTCATGATGCAATGTTCCCTCTAATTTTCTTTCTAGCTGTACAGGCCTCTGAGGCCCATATGTCATGGTGACTTCTGAAATCAGAAGTCAGTGCCTTGATCGGCATGCTGCTGCCAGTTGCTGTGTGCAGAATATTGGAGTGATCACTGTGCTGCTTATAGGGAACGTTACCTTGATGTACCTTACAGCAGGCAAATCAATTGACCACATTGTTTCTTGGATCTCAAATTCACTTCACTGATTTGGGAATGCTATGTCTCTGAAGTCTAGGTAGTTGCTTGACATCTTTATCTTTTTAAAAACTTGTTCACTGGTTATTTGCTTTTTCTGGGCTTGCTGTCTTGGAAGTAAGTGCATGTTCACTCCATGCTATAATTTGTCACTTGGCCCAATCCCCCTCTTTTTTTTAATCAGGTCTTTACAACAATTTGAAAATGTGTCAAAAATATCAACTGGTTATTTTCAACATTGTAACAGTTTTGAAGTGAAGTGTTGTCTCTGTTTGTTTCACCACTCAAGTTTTGAAATAGAATATGATCAAGAGAAAAATTTGTATAAGTGAGCTGTCATTTCCAGTGTCTGTGCCACTCATTGCGCATTGAAGTTGTTTCTTTGTATTGAGTGGAAAAACACCAGGCAATATGCCACCTTTCATAATGGTCACCTTGGTGATAGGACCTCCCCAATACCTTGATATATTTGTCTAATAATTAACTAACTGAGTCATGCATATAAGAAAGTTTAAGGTTCAATTGACTAAACTTAGCCAAAATTCCTGAAGAATTGTTACAATTAGCATTGTGTAGGTTAAAAGTTTATTTCATCAATGTTTACAGAAGAACAAGGGTTTTCCATCTATCTATTACTAACCAAATAGTGCAGTTGTCCTGGGAAACGTTTACAAAATGGAGCCGGATATTTCAAACATTGAATTTGTATTTGTAACAATGCAGCTTTCTACACCCTGACAGATGTTTTGTTTTGCAGATAACTGTAAGAAACTGGGTCTAGTTTTTGAGGATGTTGTTGGAATTGTGGAGGTCATAAATTCACGAGATGTGAAAATTCAGGTAATTGAAATGTGGGAAGAAAAGTAACTGAACTTTGTGCGAAGATTTGTAGCTCGGGTGCTCGTTGTTGTGGTTCTGTTCGCCGAGCTGGAAGTTTTTGTTGCAAACGTTTCGTCCCCTGGCTAGGCGACATCCTCAGTGCTTGGGAGCCTCCTGCGAAGCGCTTCTTTGATGTTTCCTCCGGTGTTTATAGTGGTCTGTCCCTGCCGCTTCCGGTTGAAGACAGGAAGGCAGCTAACAATCCGCATACATGAACATAAACTAGCCACGAAACGACACGACCAGCTATCCTTAGTAGCCACACACGCAGACAACAAGCAACATGAATTCGACTGGGACAACACTACTATCATAGGGCAAGCCAGACAGAACAGCCAGGGAATTCCTAGAAGCATGGCATTCATCCACAAACTCCATCAACAAACACATCGACCTGGACCCAATATACCAACCACTACAGCGGACAGCTGAAACTGACAACCGGAAGCGGCAGGGACAGACCACTATAAACACCAGAGGAAACATCAAAGAAGCGCTTCGCAGGAGGCTCCCAAGCACTGATGATGTCACCTAGCCAGGGGACGAAACGTTTGCAACAAAAACTTCCAGCTCGGCGAACAGAACCACAACAGTAACTGAACTATCTGCCCCATAAGAAATACCAACCTTTAACAAAGGCAATTGACATATTTATTTGATTTATTACTGTCACATGTACTGAGGTACAGTGAAAATTGTCTTGTGTGCTTTATAGGCAGATAGTACTGTACAAATGCATCAGGGTAACAGAATGCAGAATACAATGTTACAGTTGCAGAGAAGATGCAGAGCGAGGTTAGCGTTAGAGGTTCATTCAAAAGCCTGATAACCTAGCAGGAAACAATTTTCAGCAAAATACAACTTTATTTATCTGTAACATATGCAAACATACAAACCGAGGACTTAAGAGACTTGGATTTTGCATAGTGCTATTCACTATTTCAGAACTGCCCTGAAGTACTTTAACTCAAATTTGATATGTAGTTGCAATATAGGAAACATGGTAATCAATTCACACACAAGCTCCCGCAAACATTTGAGGTGGCACTAAGATAATCCCTTTTTTGAGAAACTTCAGTAAGGTTCCCCATGGGAGACTGGTTAGCAAGGTTAGATCGCATGGAATGCAGAGAGAACTAGTTATTTGGCTAGAGAACTGACTACGGTAGAAGACCGGGTGGTGGTGGAGGGTTGTTTTTCAGGCTGTGACCAGTGGAGTGTCACAAGGATTGGTGCTGGGTTCACTACTTTTTGTCATTTTATATAAATGATTTGGATGTGAACATAGGAATAGTTAGCAAGTTTGCAGGTGACACCAAATTGGAGGTGTGGTGAACAGTGAAGAAGGGTACCTCCTATTACATCAGGTCCTTGATCAGATGGGCTGAGGAGTGACAGATGGAGTTTAATGTAGGTAAACGCGAGGTGCTGCATTTTAGGAAAGCGAATCAGGCCAGGACTTAAACACTTAAGGGTAAGGTCTGAGGCAGTGTTGCTGAACAAAGAGACCTTGGAGTGCAGGTTCATAGCTCCTTCAAAGTGGAGTTGCAGGTAGATGGGATAGCGAAAGAGGCATTTGTTATGCTTTCCTTTATTGGTCAGTATTGAGTACAGGAGTTGGGAGGTAATGTTGCAGCTGTACATTGGTTAAGGCCACTTTTGGAATACTGCGTGCAGTTCTGGTCTCCTTCCTATTGGAAAGATGTTGTGAACCCTGAAAGGGTTCAGAAAAGATTTACAAGGATGTTGCTAGGGTTGGAGGATTTGAGCTAAAGGGAGAGGTTGAATCGACTGGCTGTTTATCCCTGGAGTGTCTGAGGCTAAGGGGTGACCTCATACAGGTTTATAAAATCGAGAGGCATGGATAGGATAAATAGGCAGTCTTTTCCCTGGGTGGGGCAGCCCAGAACTAGAGGGCATAGGTTTAGGGTGAGAGGGGAAAGATATAAAAGAGACTTTGCAGAAAGTGGTAAGTGTATGGAATGAGCTGCCAAACAAAATGGTGGAGGCTAGTACAACTGCAACATTTGAGGCATTTGGATGGGTATATGATTACTACTTTGATTTCTTTTTGGTGCACAGACAGCCAAGGTCTATGTGTAGCGTAGACTTTCAAAACCAGAGATCAGTGCGTCAACATGCCAATCAGTGTGCGAGGAACCTTGAAGAGGGTGCACTTCCATATGGTTTAGAGGAAAGGATGGTAACTTATAAGGATAGCTGCAGGCACCATTTTTAAGGGATTGACCACCAGATTAACAATTGCCCCAATGGTTTTATTACTAAAACTTAAATTAATTAGCATGTTTATTGTCAAATATGACAAGGGGTTAGATACATTTGTGGGAAACTTTGTCTGAACGTAGTTTTTAATGGGACTCTTAGTAATAGTGTAATGCTTGTTTTGCCCCAACCTGAAAAAGGGGTAATTCATATTCTCTGCAACTGAAGAATGTACAGTAATATCTAGATATCTGTTTAAAAAAAACTTAATATTTGAGATTTTGAAAATTGCATTCAGAGACTTGTACATCATGAGACATAATTCTGGCATATCCTTTTTTTTGTAAGGAACCAGTGTGAAAGTTTGGTTGTAGTTGTCCCTTTCAATATAGGGAGAAAATCACTTAACTGTTTTACTGCCCAGAAGATTAGAAAATTTATTACTCTAAAAATTGGTGCTTAGTTTGACTCTTAATAAATTTTTTAGTTTGTGTTCTGATGTCTGATCATCAGTGGGGAGGATTTATATTTAAATTGTTGATGTAAAATTACAATACAGATCGTTCTGCTATAACGCGTGCTTCGCTCGTGTGAATTGGCTATTTAATGTAATTGACGAATTGCAGACATTTTGATAACGCAAACTTTCTGCTGAACGGGCATAGCAATTTTATCTCGCAATCTTCAGTGTGATTTTCTATAGCGGTTTTCCATGGTGCAATTTTCTATAAGCGCAGAGGAACAGAACTGCCATAATATAGCAGAATGACTAGTACTGTAATTTTTCCTTTGGCTTTCCAAACTGCATTAGTTACCTTTTTTATGTTGGAGAAATTGGTTTGTCTGGTTTTGGTTTCTTTTCATGTCTTCAGTAGGCAAGTAAGTTTCTGAATTAGTTCTCATTCAGATGCTTTCTATCTGTAAAGCCTGTGTCCAAAGTGGTTCATTTTTTCTCCCTGCAGGTGTTGGGTAAAGTGCCAACTATATCCATCAATAAAACCGATGGCTGCCATGTCTACCTTAGTAAGGATTCCCTCAATTGTGAAATTGTTAGTGCCAAGTCCTCTGAGATGAATGTCTTGATTCCTGTCAATGACGATTTTGTAAGTCCATCCTTTCCCTTTTTGCTCTTTGCATGCAGGTCTGGTGGGAGGAAGAAGGCAGTGAATTCCAGTGAGCCATTTGTTGTAATGTTTTCTTTCCATTCTTTTTCTTGTGTATCCTGGAGTGATTTTAAAAACGTATTGACACTTGACATTTTTGCCTCTTGGAAATTGAGTTCTCATAATTTAAATTGCTGGTCCATGTTTTTGTTAGTTTATGTACCTCCATTTGTTTGTTCAAACAGGTTTGGGCATGCTGGACTTTAGTCCACTAGAGATCAGAGCACTTTTTTCCTCAAACTTCAAACAGAACTAGCCAAGCAAGGTTGTTTAAACTTCTACCAGAATGTCTGGCCTCTGAGACCAGAAGGTCCACCGTGAACTGTTTTATGTCGACCAGCATAATTGGTTTACTGTATCTTGATTTGAGATACAAGAAGGTTACTACTTCCTTAATCAGCCAATATTGTGCAGCTATATGGCAATTTGAATGCTTGCATCTCATACAAACAGAAGAAATGAAAGTCTAACAAGGTTAAGTCACCCTTCAAGTGAACTCTGCCTGTTCAGAAAGTTTATAGATAATCCAAAACAATGACATGTCCTTGTTTAATGACAGTGTTTCATTATTAAGGCCAGAAACTCTAATTAGACTTATTTTGCATATGTACCTGAATTATAGCTTGTTCTTTAATATATAATATCCAAGCAGACAGCAAACTCTTACTGTGCCTGAAGAATGGAACATGCATTAACAAACCTATTTTGAGGTATACGAATTAATTAACTACAGGCTACTTAGTTTGCGAGTAAAGTAATTGAGGCATCTTAAGATTGAATCACGAAACATTTAGATTTCTGTTATAATTAAGCAACAGCATGGGGGTCATTACAGAAAAGTTTACTTGAAAATTGCAAGTTTTTTTAAAAGAAAGATCAAGTTGACAAAAATTTGGAGCTGAGCTTTTAAATGTAAAGCTTTTTGATAATTTCTCCAAAAGATGATAGAGTAAAGTTGATGATAGTGGTAAAGTTCTGAGACTAATTTAAAATCAAGATCTGAAAGACTAAAATAGTTGAATGGGATCTATGGCTGCATATTATGTGGCCATTGGTGTTGACAGCCTGATTGAAAGTAGGCTGATGGGAAGTAAGAGGCTTAGTTGGATTTGTCAAGCCATTTGAGTGAGCATACTTTGGCAGTTTTCCATTTGTTGCCAGTTTTGTACCTGTACTAGAAGGGCATGGCTAATTCTGCAGCATACATCTTCAGTATTTTTGAATGTTGTCAGGGCCTATAGCCCTTGTCTAGTGACTTCTGTTTCTTTATTACATGGAGTGAACCAAATCCACCAAAGACTGGCATTTGTGATGCTGGGAACCTCAGGAGGCTGCAAGTGAATCATACACTCAGCACTTCTGGTTGAAGGTGGTTGAATACTCCAACCTTATCCTAAACATTGGGCTTCTTCACCATGGATGAGTATATTTGTGGAACCTCCGACTCCTGTTGGTGCTGTAATTATCATCCTCCTCCATTCATGGCTGAATGTGGCAAAGCTGCAAAAAAAAACCTGATCTGTTTGTCCTACAACTGGTCCTGTTTTTATAGCTTTTACCAGTTTGACATCTTGCACTATTCATTGAACCAGATTTGATCTCCTAGCTTGATTGATAATGGTAGAATGGGATGTGCCAGTCCATGGGATTACAAATCGTGGTTAAATTCTGCTATTGGGCGCCCACCTGCTAAATCTATCCAATTTAGCATAATAGTGTCTCACAACTTAATGGTGGCATGTCCTCAATATGGTGACAATGGAACTTTGCCTCCAGAAGGTCTGTGCAGTGGTCCCTCCTGCCTATACTGTCTCACAGTAACATCTCATCCGCAACATCTCTCAAGATCAAGTAGGTTAGAAGTCTGGTTACTTCTCCAGCTATAGACTGAGTTGAGCAGCTATGAGCCTCAAGAATCCTAGAGGATAGTCAATTGCGACTGAGTCTCCTAGCCGTAGTACGATCTATATCTTTTCCACCCTCGGTGCTTCCTCGGTGTTCTTGTTCCTGATTCTGTTCATCACTGTGCTTCTACCTCTGCCACACCCAGAGATGGTGGTGTTGGTGTTAGGATGATGTCCATCTGTAAAACTGGAGTATGACTGTTAGGCTATTATTTGTCTGTGGGACAGCACTCCGTTTTGGCGCAAGCCACGTTAGTAAGAAAACTTCATAATTTCCAATGTCTAGTTTGATGTTGAGTCTGTCCAGTTTCATTGTTTTCTTGGACTTTGTAGTGATTTTGATACATTGCCTTGCAAATAACTTTAGTTGTAAGATTCAACCATGTTGCTACGAGTGCGATGTATACCAGACCAGGTAAGGATGACTGGTTTCTCTAAGGGCATTAGTAAATTGGATGAGTAGTTTGACAATCAACAATAGTTTCATGGTTGCCTTTTGAGGTTTTTTATTCTATATTTATTCACTGAATTCAAATATCACTTTGTTATGGTGGGCTTTAGCCCTATGTCCCCACAGCATTAGCTGGGTCTTTGGATTGCTAGTTGTGTGACCCTTCATTGCTATGTCACTGCCTCACCCACAAGAGGCTTTGCTGTAATAACGGTGCAATTAAACTCTACAGGCATAAGTGCAGATTGAGGGTAAAATGTTTCTTCCAAGGTGCCTGTTTACCCAGCAGCAATTAAGTTTACAAGCCAGTCAAGTATGTCAGTAAATTTGAATTATTGCACGTGTAGCTTTAGTGAAAAGGCTGTGCACATGAAATGAAAGCTGAAGGGAACATAGCCTCAGACTGTATTAATAGTGAAAACAGTTTTACACATCACTTATTCTGAGCCAAATTATATGCTGTAATGTCACTGACTATTAAAAGAAAATATCAAACCTCTAATCATTGCTGTGAAAACAAATGGAATTTAAGCAAAAAAAACTAATAGCAATTCACTTATTTGGTTTTGTTTTGACAGGTTGAGTACCCTGTTCCAGAACAATTCAAGACTGTCTGGAATGGGAAGAAACTGGAGACTACAGTAACAGAAATATCTGGTTAAATACATGGTTATTGAGGATGTTTTATCAACAGGCATGATCTTAATGTTGCTAGTAATGATGAGCCTGATTAATCTGTAGAAGCAACAAGCTAACTTTCTGCACAATCTACTCTTAAAACTTAGCCTATCACTCCTCGTGAGAGGTCATTAATCTGCTACAGCATATACCTCAGATGTACTGGGATTAGCCTTTCCAGTATAAAATGGCCTTTAGTAGCTGGATTTTGAGCATGACTGGCCTGAGATTCTAAAACTATAAATATGAATAATTGAATTTATGGGAGTAGAATGCTTACAGAATGGAAAAATTGGAGAGAACTTCTAAGTATAGTGCATCATGCAATTTTATTCAAGGCGAACATTGCTGAGCTGTTATTTGCATGGGTGAGATAAGGTTTTCTGCTCAGCCTTGCACTAAAAATCTAAAAATTGAAATGCATTAATAGCATTCTAATCCTAAAAAATTGCTATCAAAGCTAAGGAAGTTCTAATATGCAAAAATGTGTTTTTAATTTGCTTCTTGCCTTGATTATTTAGGCTTTGGGAACTATTGTTGCTTTTTAAATTATAGGTGAAACAATTAATTCATTGCTGGGATTGGTTTTTATCCCTGAAACCACGTAGCCTTTTATAGAAAGATCAACATCATTGATTACAAAATCTCCATTGCCATGAGCCAGACCAAAAATTCAGTGCAAAGATCAAAGAATGGTTACAGCATAGATAGGAGGAGGTCTTTTGGCCCCTGGCTTTTGTGGATCATGTTTTGAAAAATGAAAGTTAAGTGTGTCAATTTTCTTCAGAACTGAAATGTGGGAAATGAGGTTATTGTGGACTAGCTGTCTTTAAAGCATTCTTTAAATCCTCAAACTTAAGCATTCCAAGGTGAAAATTTATCCTCAAATTTTCTTTTTTGCTCCATCTTGTACCTTACCACTGTGGCTTCACGTGGTGTTCTTCTGCAGTTTGCTTGGCCTAAAGTTTATTTCTAGCACAATTGATGTAAGCTGAAGTTGAGACCGACATGGTTTGTCCCCTGTTGTGGTTTTAAAAAAAATTAGAACTTCACTCCACTTTTTCTCAGGGTCTGATTCCTATTGAAATGTGCAGTGGCTGTTCAGAATATCGCTGATAGGCAGTGCCTGAGTTTTGGTGGCTGCTTTCAGAGAGCATTCTTTTCTTTCTTAAGTTGTCTAGAAACATTCCATACCCCAGAAGGCAAATTTAACTGTTTTATTCCTTTCTGTAATGTTAATTCACTCCATTGTTTCAATAATACATTAAATAAGGCTATTTTGTATCTGGATATTAAACAATTCAGCACAGTTGCATTGAGTACTTTTTCCAGAATTTTGTTTCAATTTAAAATAAATTCATCGCAATGACTTGCACACTGTATGCTTGTTTTCTTTCATTGACAATGCATTTTTTGGGTACATTGTGTTTTAGATTCAACTTTTTTGAAATTACCAATAGTGAAGTCATTGGGGACGAAAAGTAGTTATGACTTCTGAATGGGCCACCAAGCATGTTGTATTTGATGTAACTAATGTCAATATCTGAGCTATTTGAGAAATACATGCAGTTCTTGTAAGTTTCTAATTAATGATTGTGGCAAATTGGGTTGCAAGACTGCTACAAGAAGTTAGAAATAAGATTGAAACCAATTTTCTTAATCGCCTTGAACTTTACATTTTGTACAAAATGATGACAATTCAGTGCTGAGTTACATTTAGAGGAAGCTTAATCCAGGAGTAGATTTTGTGCTTTTGACAAGTGCTGCTCTATCTCAATGTGCACTTGGGTAATTGGTACTTTGTCAACAACCTCAATATTCTGCATAATTTTAGTACTGTACAAAGGGATCAAACTCAGTTCTTGCTACTTGTGGCTACTATGCTCTTATCAAATTAAACTTCAAAATAAAATTTTTGTCAACTTCTATAGTGTCTTGTTTAAGTTTGTTTACTGATCAGCCTTGAAATTAAAATTGCTCAACTTTGTAGAAAGTTTCATCACAATGTCCTCATTTTGTTCAATAGCATGAAAAGCTCCTAAAAATCAAAACTTCTAGATCACTGACATACTACTGACTACATGTGATCTTATCAGTTGTAGATCTTGTGTACTTTTCCTTACCACCTATCCTGTTCTCCATATCCACTTTGAACTCAAATGTTTGGTGCTTTAAGTTCCCAATGCTGAGCCAGAAACCCTAGGTTCATGTTCGAGGTGTATAATATAACATTACTGAATAAGTTGATTTTAAAAATATCTACATGAAATTAAACTAAATCCATGATGATACTTTTATAAAAGTGTTAACAGACAAATGAATTTTTAAAAATTCATTTAATTAGAATCCCACAATGCTTTGAAGATTACAACATAAATTGAAGTTCCTGCAAACATTCTTAGCCAAGATGGTTCGCACAATACTAGTTTCCTTTAACTATCCAAATCCAAACCAGCTTTGCCTACTGTTTCTACCCAATAATTAGAGTGGGATAAACTCAACATAGACTTTGTTACAAAAACAACTTTCTTGGCAATTTGATTTTAGTAACAGGAATGTGGGAATATGTAATCAGTGGTAGTTAACCTTGAACACAAAACTGCAAATGCTGGAAATCAAAAAAGCAATTGCCAGGAAAAAGAACTCAGCAGGTCTGGCAACATCTGTGGAGACCAAGCAGTGTTATCATTTCAGGTTCAGTGACCCTTCTTCAGAACTGTCATTAACCTGGATTCTGAGAGAAATACTGTCTAAACATACACCACCTCCATCCTCTTTCTCTTTTCCTTTCCTCCTCCTCTCCCCCCCATATAAAATATTCAAATGACTATCAGGAATCGATGGGATATCTTCAGTTCTGAACCTAATTTTAGTAAGACCGTAAGATATAGAAGGAATGTCATTCAGTCCATTGACCCAGTCTGCCATTTAATCATGGCTGATTTGGCATTTTAACTCCACTTACCCATACTCTCCCTGTAGCTCTTAATTCCTTGCAAGATCAAGAATTTATCAATCTCTGCCCTGAAGACATTTAATGTCTTGGCCTCTGCGGCAATGAATTCCATCACACTCTAGCTGAAGATTCCATCGTAAGGCTGTGCCCACAGGTCCTCATCTCCCCACCTAATAGAAACAGCTTCCCAGCATTGACCCTTTCTAAGCCATGCATTATCTTGTAAGATCTTCTAAACTGGGAGAAAGTGAGGACTGCAGATGCTGGAGATCCGAGCTGAAAATGTGTTGCTGGAAAAGCGCAGCACGTCCGGCAGCATCCAAGGAGCAGGAGAATTGACGTTTCGGGCCTGAGCCGTTTCCTGAAGAAGGGCTCATGCCCAAAATGCCGATTTTCCTGCTCCTTGGATGCTGCCTGACCTGCTGCACTTTTCCAGCAACACATTTTTAGATCTTCTAAACTCAACTAATACAATAGCAGGATCCTCAGCCGTTCATTAGATGTTAGGCCTACCATTCCTGGGATCATTCATGTGAATCTCTGCTGGATACACTTCAATGCTACTATGTCCTTCCTGAGGTGTGGGGCCCATGTAAAGAAAAATGTATACCTTGTGTAATTTCTCTCTGCTGCGCCACCCCCTCCCCCCAAAAAAAAGGTTGTGTTTCTAACTGAAAAGAAATCTACACAATCGTGAAGCAAACATGTCATTTACTTCAATTGGGTCATTTCTAGCTCTATTGAGAGAACATTTTAATGATTTTTGACATTGTTTTGCTTGGTTCGAATGTTACAAATTGCTAGAAAAATTGATTATGATTCAGTGCATTAGAACTGTTGATATGAAAGTGACAGTTCAAATAAAAATACATAAAATTTACTAGATTCTGCAAAAGTTTTTGTCACAATCACTATAAACAATACATAATGAGCCAGAGTTACAACATTACAGCATAGGCATATTGAATAATTAGTCAATATCTACCAGCTTAATAAAAGGGTCACTTGAGATACGGAATTATGTTGGTAACAAACCATTCTTCTGAAAACTGAAGGTGATCACCATTCACAGTTAGAAATTGCAGTTTGCCTGCTTTGTCCATTGTCTTCAAACCCAACCGATCCTATTGAGTGAAAAAACAACGCTTTTTTATCATGCAAATGTAAGTAGTGACTAGCTTTGTTTCAACTTCAACTGGGATGTCCTAAGCAGCCATGCCTCCTTACATAATCAAGTGGTTTCTATGTGACCAAAACCCTTGCCCTGATAATTTCTCAATTCTGCCAGTGATACTCAATACAATTCATGCTGCAGCTTAGTCCCACTAAGAGCATAGCATAGCAATGCAAGTCCATTCCAAGTGAAGCTTTCATATCTTGCACTGTAGAAGTTGTGCAATAAAAATTTTCCAGAATGCCAGATTTACTGTTATAAGAGTGAGGCATTCTAGTTCTAGAGTGATTTGTACACACAGTTTATTCTCACTATCACTGTGAAACCCATTTACATATTGTTCAAATTCCTATGGTTGCCATGTATCCATATGTCAGAATTTGCAGCCACATCACTGTCTTACAGGCCAATGGAAATGACTAGAGATATAACTTGAAGATATCACTGAGTTCAACCTTCACTTTGGGAAATCCTCTTCTTATTTCTGTTAAACATGCTTAAAATCCATTAGACAATATCCACTAAATTTCCCTTCAACTTTCTTTCCACAGAACTGTACTAAAATCCAATCAGGTTTGCAACATTTCTTCACCAAATTCCTAGAATATTAAATGCATGATTAACAAAAGTTAACTTGCAGTGAAAAGTAGTGTGCAGTCATAAAATACAGATTGATACTAAATCCTGTCCAACCACAAACCCATCAGCTCATCAAAAGATTTGCCTCTTTTGGCCACATTCCAATCTTGATTGTCGCTATAAGATCATTTTCTTGCATATTTTTACCCATCTGTTTTTATAGATGCCAAATGTTAAATTTCAAACTTTATTGTTGCCCTCTTACATATACAAACTTAACCAGTGCTGGAAAGATTACAAACTATTTCCGATGGTCTACTGTAGTTCTAATTTAGCTCAACATCCCTATTTACTGTAACTTGCTTTGTGTGGGTATTTTTGGAACTTCCAGTCAAATTTCTCTCAAAAACTTTACAGTCAGATTCCATGGACATATTATTGAAAAGGGACAGTGTGTTAGCATGTCATCTTGTTTCCCAAGGAAGATGCCTTTAACACAACAAAGGTAAATTGCACAAGTTGCATGTTGACAATTCTTACCTCTTGATAAAGAGCACTCTCCTGCAAGCTGTAAGTGTCCTTGGCTTGGCCAACTTTATAGAAACCAAACCACTGGAACATAAATGAGATTGATCATTTAACATTGGGTTTGATAAAATTAGACTGCTTATAAAGAATACATTGTGGATGCTATAATGCTGTGTCAAGGTTTGTATTTTGAAGCAAGATTAAAACTCTTCAGCTTTAATTTTAAAATCCAAGCAAGATTGGCCTGAGGTTCATATGGATGAATATGCATTGCTGCAATTTTTTTTTCATCTGGTTCTCATACAAATTAATGTCTGATCTTGCAGTTCTAGTTTCTGATAACCTAGAGGAATATAAATTTTCTGTTTTGAAGTGCAGACATTCAACCTTGTAGGGACACATCCCACATCTGTAGATTTTCTGTGCATCCGACATGTGCAGAATAGCAGCTAACTGATCATGCAAAATTCCTGTTTTTTTTTGTTTGACAAAGGCCACAATCCTGACCATTCAACCATTTTGGATTACTTGTTGTTTAATTTTTGGAAGCATTATGAAGTTCTCTAACTTGTGTCAAGTTGAACATGAGGAATTGACTTGCCTTGAAAATGTCCATTCACAGCTGTACAATCTACTTCAACTCTAAAGGTGGCCTCATGTGCATATCTTACCCCAATTAAATAGCATATTGCTCACAAGATGTCAAATGCAGCTAAACAGATGATCTCAACATAGTGGCTAAAAAGTGTCCATGAGCTTTATGGATGAGGACAGGAGAATTTGAAAAGTAGTTGGCTGCAGAGAAATGAAGCCAGAATACAGCTTGTATGGATGGCACGTTATTATTCAATACACAATTCGCAGCAGAAATACTGCAAATTACATTTTTGGAAAAGATTTGGCTTCCTAGGTTCAATACTTTCCTATTGTCATACTGATAACTCTCTAAGAGGTATAAAATGTGAAAGCAAACAAAATAAATCAATTTAAATGCAACTTTTCTGATGACTGAAGCAAAACTCTATATCCAATTTAAAGCTGCAATAACAGTAAGTTAGATGAAGCATCAAGAGTAAGCATTCTCACCTCTGAATCAACTGGATCAACCATGGTATCATTCAAGAATTTCACCATTACAAGTTTTTTCAATTTCATCAGATTCACCTTATAGCTTTCGTTAATGCCCTGTATCAGAAGTAGAAACAGTAATTGTTTGAAAATCTCTAAAATAGCATCAAATGCCAAGTTTTAATAATATTTGACAATTATACTTTGAAACATGCCTGGTCCAAGTGCTCAGCAAATCTACTCAATGACATAATAAGCAGCGAGATTGGCAACCCAAGACATAGATGTATGAATACAGTGGAAGACAAAACTACATTTCTACAAAATACAATGTCTGAGGTGATGCACACACCACTGGGTGGATTCTTAATGTTGTGCCGGCATTACATGGACATTGTTCATAATCATATGCAGAGCTGTCATAGGGAGAGGGTGAAAGTTTATTTTACTAAGACTATTGAGTACCTACCCTTTCTTGATTAATATCTGCCAAGAAAATACTCTTCTCCCTGTATAGGTCTTCATTTAAGGGATCATGCCAGTACTCTGCCTGCACCAAGCTAACAGGAAAACAATTGTAAATAAACAGAGTTGGTTGAATTTTAAGCAATTATAGAAATAACTTCCAAATTCACCATCCCTTTTATGACTAATTGTGGAATTGGTGAGAGAAAAACCATGGAAATGGACATCGTTAGATCCTTTAAAACTATTCCAATGAGTATTTAAGGAAGTTGTAGAAGACAAGATGGGACGCTGTCATGTTTTTAGTTATTAAAGTTGTTGGTGACTGCCTTGCATGACACTGCTACCAAGGAGGAGAGAAGCCAACTGAAGAGATTCAAAATATGAATAATGGCTGAAGTGATATCAACGCTGATTGGTCAAATGTTCAAGAACCTTTGAAAGCATTCAAGAGAAAATTCAACTTCCCTGAATCCAAACCCACTATGTTGCATTAATTTCAAATTAATTAACCTTGAAAAATTTCTGTAAGTCTAAATGTTCCAATAATTATCCTTGCCCAGTGAATAAAATGGACTCCTGCACAAGTAACTCTTGCCGCTGGATTTCTTTAAAGAAAATCCTGGACACAAACTGAATTGAAAGTGAAAAACCATTGGTATATTTCTTAATGATACTTGCTGTTTCAATTCTAAAATCTACAAAGTTTTATTCAAAATGGGTTATTTTTCATTACTTAGCAAATATGAAATCAAATAAGACATAGAACTTGCATTAAATTGCAACATTAAAACATAATGTTACTTTTAACCAGTACTGGTTATTCTCCATGTAACTAATACTTCATTCCTGCACTGTTTCCTTACTATTTTATTCACTCTTTTCTCAATTACCTTTCTAATCTATTCTTACACGTTGACACAGTTGGTGCTTCAACCACTAATTCCTTTAGTTTACTCCACTGCCTCAGCACCCTCTACATTACAAATACATTTTGCTTGGATCCCCTCATTAAGGCCCCACCATCATTGGTTTTAACATGCCTATCTCTACTTACTGTTTGTTCTATTCACAATTTCTAGCACTATTATGCACAGTGGTTAGCACTGCTGCCTCACAGCACCAGAGACCCGGGTTCAATTCCCAACTCAGGCATCTGTCTGTGTGGAGTTTGCACATTCTCTCAGTGTCTGTGTGGGTTTCCTCCGGGTGCTCTGGTTTCCTCCCACAGTCCAAAGATGTGCAGATTAGGTGAATTGGCCACGCTAAATTGCCCGTAGTGTTAGGTGAAGGGGTAAATGTAGGGGAATGGGTCTGGGTGGGTTGCTCTTTGGAGGGTCGGTGTGGACTTGTTGGGCCGAAGGGCCTGTTTCCACACTGAGTAATCTAATTATCAAACCACCTGTAAATTTCCTTTTTTCCTAAATACTTTTTTTATTTGTTTTCCCAATAACAGGTAACCTCCTCTTTAGTCGGCATTGTATCTACTCGCTGCCTTGGCATGCTTCCTGGAGAGTTCAGCCCACAATTTTGTGACATTACTTGAACTGTGGCTTTAAAATTTCCTATTAGGTTCATCAACACTTCCTGCCTTTTCTATATCCCACTTTCCAAAACACTATGACTCTATCCGGTGAGCATCAACTCCAAAATGGCTCCAGCCTCACATCTCATCAGCCTTTTCCCATTCACGTTATCATTTAATACCACCTTGAATTCTGCCTCTTTAACAAAAGCATTTCACCATCCTCTTGCAGTTTTTTTGGTCCTCACTTATTTGTGTTATGGACTAGGCCTGACCCCTCAAAACATTTTTAAGGGAGCCCAGACTATAACTTTGCTATATGTTTAGATAGGTGTATAGTGGATATTCCCGGTGTAAATTAGCTGGCTCAACTGCCAAGTTTTAAACAAACAAGACTGATTTATAAAATTACAGAATGCCCCCTCGTGCTAGCCATGATCATCCTAGAAAAAAAAAGACCCTCACTGTCCACCCTATCTAACCCTTTGATTATATATCTCAATTAAGTCACCTCTCAACCACCTTCTCTCTTTCGAAAACAGCCTCAAGTCCTTCAACCTTTCCACGTAAGACCTTCCCTCCATGCCAGGCAACATCCTAGTAAATCTCCTCTGAATTCTTTCCAAAGCTTCCACATCCTTCCTATAATGCGGTGACCAGAACTGTACGTCCAAGTACAGCTGCAGCATGACCTTATGGATCCGAAACTCGATCCCTCAACTAATAAAAGCTAACACACAATATGCACTATCTTAACAGCCCTATCAACCTGGGTGACAACTTTGAGGGATCTATGTACCTCTCTGCTCATCTACACTACCAAGAATCTTACCATTAGCCCAGTACTCTGCATTCCTGTTGCTCCTTCCAAAGTGAATCACCTCACATATTCGGCATTAAACTCCATTTGCCACCTCTCAGCCCAACTCTGCAGCTAATCTATGTCCCTATTAACTCCAGTAAATTTAATTGTATCTACTTCTTTATAGTTGTTCAGAATGTGCCCTTTATTGTTACATCCTCATTATCTGGGAATGAACACATGGCAGAGAACAGCATATTTGTTTTTTGTAACATTAGAGAAATTTACTGATTGTTTCTTAGTTCACTGTGAAATCATTAGACATATAATTCAGGCAATAAACAAGACAAGATAGTCTGATCTTAACACCTCAACATTGGTATACTTACTGGTCTTGGATTGGACTGCTGTAAGCACCCACGTTCAGCATTTTTCTTATCAAGTTACAGATCTGGGAAGTCTCTCCAGGACAGCGAGGTAAACCGTACACTCCTAATGGTGGAAAAAGATACAGAATTTAGTCTGAAATGACTTCTCTTTCCATCTTTTAAAAACCAGCCTTGATTCAAAGGAAATTTGCAGGAAAACAGGGCAAATTCAGCAATACACTGAAGTATTGTTGTTGTTTTAGTTTAGTTATAGCTCCATGGCCCCCTCCATATATTAATAAAAACCTAACAAGTGTGCAAAGTCAAACCAAACCTATGTAAGTATTTCAACTTATGTAAACTACATATCAAATTAACTTGGATAGAATACAATGTTGTCATAAATGTTACCTTGATGTTGGCCTCCAAACGTGATAAGTTTTAACATTGCAGGAGAAGGACATCTTTGTGCCACAGCTCTCCTATAACAAATAAAAATCCACAAATGAAAGAAAACTTCAAGTAAACAGTCAAACCTCCCTTCAACTCCAATTTTGAAAAAAAATGTTACTTTTCGCAAGTCTGATTTGGTTACACTTACAGAAATTGACCACCTTGAGAGAAGCCCATTGCATTGTATCCATTCTGTAGATTCTTGTCCTTGGACAATATATTACACACCAGCTCAACCTGGTCATTTACATTCATGAAGAAACTGTTCTCCATGTCCTAAAAAGTGTTCAATATATAAAAATTTTTAGTAACACATAGAAACATAGGAGTTAGAAGTTGAAGTAGGCAATACACCCTTTCAAGTCCAGTCTGCCATTTAGCATGATCATGGCTGATCTTGCCCTGGTCCCAAAACTCCACTCTCCTGCTTGCTCTCCATAGCTATTTATTCCACTTTTCATCAGAAACATATCTATTTCTTTCTTGAACCTGTTGATTGATTCTGCTTCAAAGGCGCCCTAGCACAGTGAGTTCCATAGATTCACAACTCTCTGAAAGTAGTAGTTTCTCCACTCAGCTTTGAACCTAACCCCCTCAGCTCTTTTTCTATGACCTCTTGTTCAAGACTGTCCCACAAGGGGGAATATCTGTTCCACGTCCACCTGATCAATCTCCTTTAGCATCTTATACACCTCAATCAGATTCCCACTCATTTATCTGAACTCCAGTGTCCAAGGTATTCAGCTGCTCCTCAAACAACAGCCCTTTCCTCTCTGGAATCATCTGGTGAACCTCTTCTGAACTGCCTCCAGTGTCATCGTATCCTTCCTCAAGGAGACCAAAACTGGTCACAATACTTCAGGTATGGTCTCACCAACGTCTTGTACAATTGGAACAAAACTACTTTGTTTTCATAATCCAGTCCTTTTGGAATAGATGCCAGGATTCCATTTGCCTCATTATATGCTGCAATTTACTATCCACATTCTACAATTCATGCACCACGATGCCCAGAGTCCTCTGTACTGACACACTTTGAATTTAATAATAATTTTCTCTTCTATATTTCTGGACAAATTTTGTGAGGGATTATGAAAAAATAGATCATTCTAGATCACAAGTTCTCTTTTTTGAAAAATCAACACTTTACTCAATATTTTAATATTGCATATTTAATTCAAAAATATCAAATTAGACAAAAACATTACTTTGTAATATAAAACCATTTACAGGCTAGTCAAAGCATGTACTACATAGACCAGGAGGGCATAATTCTCTTTGTTATTTATACTTTTCACTCTTCTCAGCCAGGTTACTATGGCCTTAGTGTTTTGGACTAGACAGTTGAGATCCTCAAGGATCTTATATCTAAACGTATTCTGTGTCTTATCTCAGACTATTTGCATGTATGGATGACTGACAAGGTCAGCAAAACTTTGTTGTATAATGCTTTCCAATGTCAAAACCCAGACCATGCACTGAATGGATTCATACATAAATAGGTTTTTTAAGGAAGTATATTCAGATTATTTCATCTGCAACTTTTCTTTCTAAAAGCATCTTAAGCATGAGGGTATACTGTCCTATACCTGGTTCAGACATTCATAAAGAACCTAACTGAATTTAGTTAAGCTATTCAATAAGATTAAAGCTGGAGGAAGGAGAGAATTTATCAGCTTCCTAATTATGAAAGCCCATAATATATTTACATATCACCACAAGCAAGATGTACGGCAGAACTACTGTAAAGGTCTCAACTGCACCAAATAACTTGTACAGAGTAATTTACTAAAGCTGATGCACCAGTGCCAGGAGTATATGTTATTTTGTAATAACTTTTATTAAAACATCACAATTGTGATCATTTCAACTTAATGGATTAAGACACACCTCAGCAATGCTATTTCCAATTTCCAGGGATAAGACATAAATTCCTGTGATTTCTTTTTCCACCAGTTTCTTGATAAATCCCATGCTAAGAGGATTACAGCAACTGTCACCTAAAATTTAAACAATTTGTACAGAAAACAGAGCAAGTGTTATATAGCTATTTAAATGTATTAAATAGAATTTTACAGTAAGAAAATCTGCAGCTTAGCCCAAATGATCTGAGGGCATTTTTGCTAAATTTGCAGATGAGAAAAGATAGGTGGAGAAGAGGAGACCACATCGAGAGCAACAGACACAGTAGATGAGGTGTTTGGAGGTGCAGGAAAATCTCTGCCGGATGTGGAAGGATTCCTTGGGGCCTTGGATGGAGGTTGGTGGGGGAGGGCTCAGGTTTTACATCTCTTGCAGTGGTAAGTGAAGGTGCCAGGAGTGGAGAGTGGGTTGGTGGGTTCGTGGGCCTAATGAGGGAGTTGCAGAGGGAATGGTGTCTGTGGAATGCTTTAAGGGGTTAGGAAGGTAAATGCAATCTTAACATTCATTTCAAAAGAGGCTAGAGATGTACTGCTGAAGGTGTACAAGTCTTGGTTCAGACCTTGTTTAGAATATTGAGAGCCGTTTTGGGCCTTGTATCCAAGAAAAGATGCTCACCTTGGAGTGGGTCCAGAGGAGGTTTACAGGAATGATCCTGGGAACGAACGACTTGTGCAATACAAACAGCGGTTGACGACTCTGGGTCTGTACTCAATGTAGCTTAAAAGGATGAGTGGGTTCTTATTGAAACTGAGGGGCCTGGATAGAGTGCATGTGAAGATGTTTCCACAAGTAGGAGAGACTAGGACCCAAGGGAACAGCCTCAGACTGAAAAGACAACACTTCAGAACTGAGATGGAAGAATTTTCAGCCAAAAGGTGATGAACCTTTGGAATTCATTACCACAGAAGGCCATAGAAACCAAGTCATTGCATGTATTTACGACAAAGATAGTTAAGTTCTTGATTGGTTAGGGAATCAAAGGTTACAAGGAGAAAAGAGGAGAATGAGGGTGAGAACATATCAACCACAATTGAATGGCAGGTTGTACTGCATTGGGCAAATGGCCTAATTCTGCTCCTATATCTTATGGTGATCTCCAGCATCTGCAGTCCTCACTTTCACCTATCTTATGGTCATGTTCCTTCTCTGCCCTTCTTCATCTAAGCCTATCTGCTACTCTGTTTTCACACAACGCATTTAGAAACTTCTACATTATTCAACTCTACGTGGTAGCAAGTTCCTCATTCGAACCATTCTGAGTAGTGGGTTTGTTGTTTGAGGAAGTATACCGGTTTGTCGTGATAGAATCAAATGCAATTAATAGTTGTTTTTTTAAACCAGAGCATTATACTTGTAAAAATAAAAATAAGTAAACTGTACGTCCCCTTTCGAATACTGCAGAAATTTTCAAGCTATTGCAAAATGGTTGGGGCATTCTCAAGGGTCGACTAGATGTTGAGTGTCCTAATTTAAATCAAGTCAGCTTTCACTTTTACTTCGTCGCCTCCACGCTTGATTATACAGTAATAGGATTTGCCTGACTTGATCCCACGAGGCAGCTTAAACAGAATACCCTTTATAGAGGAGTTTAGTTAATTTTTATAAGTCTATAAAACACCAATTGTGTGTTTATCGTGTATCCTATCTTCTAAAAGGCACATCGAAAATAACTGCGCGTTTCGTGTATTTTAAAAGAACAATCCACACAGTCTGTAAACATGTTCAAATACTAAATGAAATATTTAAACATATAATTTAAACAAGGGATCCGCTGGCAGTCAGTGACCAAGAGAACGATACAAACATTCGCTGTGCTCCCGCGATCTGTCAGTCCCCGGTTAACTCCGTTTCTAAAGTCTGTTTACTTTGAGATAATGTTTTCCCCGCCGTCTTACCCATGCCATGCCAAATGACCACCGGTACTGGCTCCGTGTCGTTACTGGCGGTCTCCCATGACACGGTTTCCCAGACGAAGGAGAGACAGAGAAGCAACAACATCCATCCTCTTCCCTGCGCAGCCATCTTACTCACTCATATGATCCGTGGTTGTCACATGATCTTAGAGCTTGTGTGTGGTCCGGAATAAAGTCATTGCATTGCATGTAAATGAATATTCATTTCAACACTTCTCAAATGTAATGAGTCATTTGCAGTCCACACTTCAATTAAATGTGGTTCACACAGTTTGTATAATCGATATACTCTCATTTATGGAAGTTGCTGCTTTTGAATTTAGTCACCAGCATACTGTGTTCCTTTTAGCATAAAGTCCATGCTACTACATACTAATCAAGATAAACCTAAAAAATCACCTATATCAAGCTTTCAGAAGCATAAGCTGAACAATCTTAGAAGACTGAAGGTCCAGCCGGATCCGTGCAGCCATGATACAACTTGATTCCCCACACCACCAGCTAAAGCCCTAAGCCAGTTCAAGAGGGTGTGAGGGGCAAAATCTGGGAAATCTGACTCCCAACGTTGTTCAAGATCAAGTTGTCATCACAACGAACATCTTATCAGCCATTAACATTAGGACCCCCCCTTCCTCCCTAAACTCCGGGGCTTATTGCAAAAGCTCCCAACTTCAAACGTGAATGATCCTTTGCAAAAAGAAAGAAAATTCTTGATACCCAATAGTTGTATCTTTATAATGGACCTTTGATTCACCTTCAGCTAATTTCAATAATCTTTCTGTACTGACTCTGTATTCAGGCAACAACAACAAATACTGTTTCAAATTGTAGCCACCACACTTTAGGATAGATGCAAAGGCATTGTGCAGAAAAGATTAGTTCAATTGAAGTTCCTCTCTGGAACCATTAAATTCATAGGTTGAAGCAGTTAGGACTTGAGAAGTCCAAGAGAAGGTTTGAAAGAGTATTTAAAAATAATGGTGTGTCTGAAATAAGTAGATAGAAAAAACTCTCCCCACTCAAAAGGACAGAAAAGCTAGCACAGAATAAGTTACTTTGCAAAAAGCAGCAATGGCAACATACAAAATAAAGTTTCTTCACAGCAAACTGTTATGATTTGGAATGCATTGCCTTGGCGTGGTGAAAGTAGGTTCAATTTGCAGGATCCAAGAGTGAATAAAAGTATTACAGAGAGAAGGCAGGAAATTGAAGACAAGCAGGTTGTTCACTTGGAAATCTGGTGTACACACTTTGGTTTCTTTGTCCTATGATATTTCTGTGCTTGTGTGATTACTGATACAGGAGGTATATTATCTGACCTGTAGGGAAATATTGAAGAGAACAATTCTTGCATATGTCCAGAAGCTGATTATAGAGCAAGGTTCAGGATAAACAGATGGATGGGCAAGATAATAAAAAATTCAAAAGGAAGAGAACACATTACACAAATGATGGTATTTATAGAAGAGACAAGAATTTAAGGTGGTTAATTTGAATAGCATGCAATTAAATAACATCAATGTTAGACACAGATTCATGATTTATACAATAAATTATAACTTGAAAGTATGAAATCATTATAGCTCCATACTAATCATTACTGGATTACTAAATGCACCCTTTGGCAATTTGATGTGGAAAATAAATCTTGCCTAATAAAGTGGCAGTGACAGTGCTGCAAAGACCATGCCTTTCAAAACTGGAGCATCTCAAACATAATGCCACGAGGGTCATGTTCCACACTCATGATCAAATGAGGCACGCTCCAGGAGGGAGCAACTGGTGTTCTCAGACATTTTTTAGATTAGATTCCCTACAGTGTGGAGACAGGCCCTTCAGTCCAACAAGTCCACACTGACCTTCCAAAGAGTATCCCATCCAAACCCATTTCCCTCCGACTGGTGTACCTAAAAAAATGGGCAATTTAGAATGGCCAATTCACCTGACCTGCACATCTTTGGGCTGTGGGAGGAAAACGAAGCACCCAGAGGAAACCCACGCAGATACGGGAAGAATGTGCAATCTCCACACAGACAGTCGCCCAAGGCTGGAATCGAACCTGGGTCGCTGGCACTGAGGCACGGTGGGCGGCACGGTGGCACAGTGGTTAGCACTGCTGCCTCACAGCGCCAAAGACCCGGGTTCAATTCCCGCCTCAGGCGACTGACTGTGTGGAGTTTGCACGTTCTCCCAGTGTCTGCGTGGGTTTCCTCCGGGTGCTCCGGTTTCCTCCCACAGTCCAAAGATGTGCAGGTCAGGTGAATTGGCCATACTAAATTGCCCGTAGTGTTAGGTAAGGGGTAAATGTAGGGGTATGGGTGGGTTTCGCTTCGGCGGGTCGGTGTGGACTTGTTGGGCCGAAGGGCCTGTTTCCACACTGTAATCTAATCTAATCTAATCACTGAGCCACCGTGCTACCCCATGTGAGCAATGATAGCTATTTTCTCTTCTCCCCCTTGGACTCAATCATTCGAGTGGTGGACTAGGAAATCCAGAATGGGTTCCCATGGTGAAACAAATAAAAGGAAGCAAAATTCAAAATGAAACAGTAGAATTTTATTCAATAATAGTCCAAAACTACATTGAACAGGTAAACAGAGATGAGAATGAAAACGATGCATTCTCATCACAAATAAATTAGTGCACATTTTTCAGGCCAATACGCAAAGTTTTCTGTACTGTATTTTAAAACATTAGTTTTTTTTTTAAAAAGTGTTAGTTTCTTTTTAAGAATTGATTTATAATATAGTCAGCTTTGCCTTAACCAGCACTTTATCAAATGGCATCCTTGATAAAGTGGCAAAAATTACCATGACGTTTGCTGTATTATTCTGTTCAATTATTATAGTTTTTTGAATTTATTTACCTCAATGTAAATATACTTGCGGTTCAATCGAATGGCCACAGGAAATATTAACAGATGATTCAACTTTGAGTCAACTTCTCCTCAAATACTGCAATGTCCAAGTAGTCAGTTGAGCATGCAAGTGAGAAGGTTTTCTGCCAGTAAGTTTTATTTCAGTGATTTATGCTTTAAGTATAACAGTGCTATGTATACCCCTGCATTACATTATTACTTAGTGTATGTTTTTATGTTGATTATTTGGCTATCTTGACTATCCGGAATTATTCGATCTCTTGGCACACTCGTGGTCCCATGAATACTGGATAATAAAAGGTTTATTGTAATTTCAGAGCGTGGAGGTCACTCACTGTAATACCATACCTCTCATTTGGCATCTGTAGTGCCTTGGTGATAGATCATAGAGTCTAAATGCAAAAATGACATTAAAGTCTTTTTGTCATTGTGCCATTTGAGAAAACGTTACAAATTAATGCTCTATGAATGTGAAGGTAAAAGATCCAATCTAAGTTGCCACAGATTTTTGAAACACATGACTAGCATTCCAGAGAGGAATTAATTTTGCGTCTGCTATATATCCTAATGAGAAAAATCTATTGTTAAAAAGTTAAGCAGCATTAATGCCCATAAATTCAGTGTGCAGTCTCAAATAATGGAATCACAAAATATAAGGTGCTTGCTCTTAAAATGTTTCAAGTGCCATTTCAGCATTAGCTTAAACTTCCCCATAAGAGTCAAGAGTAAGCTATTCTGCAAAGGGAATTATCAAACAAAGTTGGATCCTTCTCTCATCTAACTTGTAATTTTTCAGCAGGGGATATCAATGAGTAATGATTAAGTTTGGCAATAATTGCTGATTGTTAATGATGTTTATAGAAATACTGAAGCCATACCTGATAAAATGACTCAGAAAGTAACTCCTTTTTGTTCTGTATGGCTTATTCCTGTATAATTGATTCCACTTTCAAAACCATTATTTGGCATCAGCTTTTTCTCCTGCACTCAAATCTGCATTAGATATTGAATTGTTTAGCAATATGAATTAAGCAACATAAGGTATGAATTGAGTTCCATCATTACAAGTGCTGTGAATTCATTTAAAAGTAGATGACATTATGGAAAATCACAACTTGGAATAGAAACTTCTTCAAACTTGACTAATGAACCAGTTTTTTTTAAACACAGCTTTAGAAGTTCTTAAATGGATTAATGATGGCGGTGATGGCAAATTACTTGACAGCAAAAGGGTCACTTCAGGTAAGGAACTATGTTGTTAATAAACCATTCCTTTGAGAATTGAAGGTGGTCCCCATCCACAGTTAAAAATTCCAATTTTCCCGCTTCATCCATTGCCTTCAATCCCAATCGATCCTATGAATACAATAAAGTTAATTATTTTCCAGCCTTCTGGCTTCCTATAAAAACATTTTACTCTTGCCAGGTGCTGAACCTTGCTCAACTGGTCATTATTAATGGCTGAGCCTCAAAAGGTTCCTATTCCATCCAAGTGAGATCTAATCTTTGTGTGGTCTGCATTTAAAGAAGGCATGCTTTCTATCACCAAATTACCCTGAAAATGAACAGGAAATAAGGTCAACATGGCCCATCCACTGGTGAGAAACCGGTCATGGGGAGGCTTTCATATTTTACATTTACTGAGGTATTTTTGGAAAATATTAAATGCAGTATCAAAGACATGTACCTCCAAGTGTCTATATTGATTTTATAAGGTTAACCTACAATATTCCTAATACACTGTGGTAAAAATATTTATTTAAAAACAACAGAATTTGCACCCACATAACTGTGGCCAAGGAAAACAGCTGTTGACCTTTATCTGACCTTGCAGAACATCAGTACATCCATTAAATCTTTTGAGCTCAACCAAACTTAAGTATCAATTTAATCATTTCTAGCTAACCCTTTACTCCAGCATCATTCCTTGAACGTATTACATGCTTTTTCAAAATGTTTCCAAAACAGTACATAACATTCTGTGACGCATTTGTAGAAGTTAAAATGACCTCCTTATTTCTGAATCCTGCACTTCTGGTTACAAAAACAAATATTCAGCTTATGTTATGATCTATTTCCATGCACTGCCTCTTTTTAAATTCCTTGTACAAGTATGTGCCTAGGTCTGTAAAATACCATATTCCAAACATGCATGTTTCAACATGGAAATCTAGCATTGAGGCAGTGATTCTATTTGACTCTACAGGCTACACTATTTTGTGTCCTCATCCCAGACAAAGCAAGACAATCAAACTGTTCCCATTTTTAAGACGAAGAACCAAAGGACATGGACTAAGTTCTAGATCCCTTACAGTGTGGAAGCAGGCCATTCAGCCCATACCTACCCTCCGAAGAGCATCCCACACTATCCCTGTAACCCCACTTTCCCCATGGCTAATCCACCTAGGCTGCAAATCCCTGGACACCATGTGCAAGTTAACTTGGCCAATCCATCCAATCTGCACATCTTTGGACTGTAGGAGGAAACCCACACAGACAGTTAACAGAGGCTGGAATCAAAGCAGAGTCCTTGGAGCTCTGAAGCAGCAGTGCTAACCACTGAGCCACTGGGCTGCTTTAAGTGATTGGCAAAACCAGAAGGGACATGAGGAAGAGCCTTTTAAAAACAAAATGTTATTAGGATCTAAAATCACCTTCAGACAGTGCAGTGGAGCAGATTCAATTGTAGCTTTCAAAACAGATTTGAAATTGTTTTCAGAAAAATAATTGCAGGGTTTTGAGGGAAAAGGACTAAATTCAATATTTTAAGAGCACTGGCAAAGACATGGCTCAACAGGCTCTTCAAATGCTGTAATCAACAATGAGAATTAATTTAACTGACAAGATCTTAATGGTTTACACTATTAATCTCAGTGTTGAAAACCTTTCAACTTGCACATTTAATGGGATGTAGCTAATTTTTTTCACAGAATACTAGTTTCATTATTACTGTGGACAGCCTTAAGGTTCAGGAAAAATGAATTTGTTGGATGTTCAATTTTTTAATGTTAATTCCACACATTTTGAATTTAAAAATACTTTAGCTCCTACTTTATTTTGATGTTTATGCAATGGCACAGACAGGACTAGCTGAACAGTTTCTTTGTGTGTTCCATGTGGCAATTAGAATGCTTTCAGTTTCAAATTTGATCTCTCATCCCTGAATATTCATGGAAAATCTTTACTTAATACATTCCCTTTTAAATTTGATCTGTAACTCTTCCAACACCAGTTTACTTTCTATAGCTGACCTGTCATTTTGATTCTTGCTGTATGGTTAATCATTTTGGAACTGGTTAACATAGCCCTAATTTCACATAGGAATTTTACAGTCCGAATCAAACACTAGCATTCAGCTCCCCAGGATTGCCCCTCTCTACGGCATAAGAGAGATAAAAATATAGCATCATAACAAATCTTACCTCTTGATAAAGAACACTCTCCTGCAAACTGTAAGTGTCCTTGGCCTGGCCAGCTTTGTAGAAACCAAACCACTGGAACAAAAAGCATAATGAATTTGGTCATTTTATTGGTTTGATTCACTTGAAAATCCCTTCTTAAACTTCTAATTGAAGTTAACTGAAAGAAGGAACACTCATCTATAGGTTTACCGTGTGTCAGTACAAGATGAAAACACTTCAGATATCCCACTTTGTATCTATAGTTTATGGATACGTTAGCAGAGCAAAAGCTAAATAGCCAAGTTTTTGGTATTGAGACTGGCTCTAATGCAATGAGGGGTACGGCGGCTTCCAAGAGATCAATTGTGTTAGGGGATTCTGTAGTCCGAGGTACAGACAGACGTTTCTGTGGCCAGCAGAGAAAAAGCAAAATAGTGTGTTGCTTCCCTGGTGCCAGGATCAAGGATGTCTCAGAGAGGGTGCAGGATGTTCTCACGGGGGAGAGGGACCAGCAGGAGGTCATTGTCCACATTGGAACCAACGACATTGGAAGGGAAAAGGTTGAGACTCTGAAGCGAGATT
>NC_057736.1:26791757-26822321 GCF_004010195.1 Chiloscyllium plagiosum
TGTTTTCCCTGGAGTGTCAGAGGCTAAGGGGTGACCTTATTGAGGTTTACAAAATTATGAGGGGCATGGATAGTGTAAATAGGCAAAGTCTTTTCCCTGGGGAGTCCAGAACTAGAGGGCATAGGTTTAGAGTGAGAGGGTTAACTGTTTCACACAGAGGGTGGTATGTGTATGGAATGAGCTGCCAGAGGAAGTGGTGGAAGCTGGTACAATTGCAACATTTAAAAGGCATTTGGATGCGTAAATGAATAGGAAGGGTTTGGAGGGATATGGGCTGGGTGCTGGCAGATGGGACTAGATTGGGTTGGGATATCTGATCAGCATGGATGGGTTGGACCGAAGGGTCTGTTTCCGTGCTGTACATCTCTATGATTCTAAGGGGAATCCAGCTGAGATAGAAAAAGACAGTCATCATCGTCCCAAAAGACCGTAGCCTGCCCTCTCAGAAAAGCTTAGTCAGATTAACCAGAGGGTCACCACACCTCAGAAGAAAGGGGAGGTTGAAGATGTAGGGTCCCATAGTGATCTCAGCCAGTACAGGAATTAAGCCCACATCGATGCCATTAATCTGCATCAGACACCAGAGTTAATTGGTGGCAGTTTCGGTGTGGACATGTGCAGTTTGGGGGCTTAGTTATAGCAGAGTTACAGTTACCAATGCTATCACGAATGAGACGTAGAAGATACCATAATCAGTGGAAGAGTTTGCTGGTCACAAAATTAATAAGCAAAGCCACAGAAGAATTTAAGAACAAGGAACAGAATATTAAATTTGAGGCATTGTGGACTAGGGACTAATGTAGGAGAAAGTGAGGACTGCAGATGCTGGAGATCAGAACTGGAAATGTGTTGCTGGAAAAGCGCAGCAGGTCAGGCAGCATCCAAGGAGCAAGAGAATTGATGTTTCGGGCATGAACCCTGAAGAAGGGCTCATGCCCAAAACATCGATTCTCCTGCTCCTTGGATGCTGCCTGACCTGCTGCGCTTTTCCAGCAACACATTTCCAGCTAGGAACTAACGTAGGCTTGCAAGAATAGAATGTCACTGAAATGCAATAAATAATGAGCCAAGAACAGATTCTAGGGGCATTCATGAGAGAATCATGCAGAAGTGGGGAGAAATACATACTTGAGCTACAAGCAGATACATAACAGTAGAATGTAGTAAGAGCGTGTAATTTTTTTTCAGGTCATTTCATGGAGATCTCTTGGTTGAGGGAGGGATTCAGAGGGTTTATGTAAAAATGGGTACAGATAAGAACATGTTCAATTACCTTGGATTGGAGAGACTGAGATGCTGAGCCTTCAAAAAGTATTCATTTAAAATGAGGGATGAGTTATAGGAGTCTTTGAACAGAGGATGACAGTACCTGATAGGTAAATCATTAACTAAATCACCCAGCACAGAAACAAGGAAAGGAAGTTGAATGTTCAGCAATTTACTGTAAAGACGGTCAAGGGAGCAGGATAGTATTTATTAGACAAAGCATGAAAAAGAGATTGAAGAGAAAAATGTCATACAGGGCTACGTGATCAAGGGGAGGTAACAATAGGACTGCTGAATAGATGGCCTTCACTTAGCAAAGTCTATGAGCTGCACAATTATTGGAATCAAAGATGGAAAGGGCATGTAAAATATTTCAAAAGATGATAAAGAAATGAAACTACTGCTTTTGTGGGTCGATAGGTCGAGACACAGCTTATTTTCGTGTTGTAATTTCTATAAAGTGTAGTTTAGGAAAAATGTTAGAGGAGGGGCCAGTGGGAATATGGTCAAATGTGTGCTGCTGGAAAAGCGCACCAAGCCAGGCAGCATCCAAGGAGCAGAGGAATCGCGTTTCGGACATAAGCCCTTCATCAGGGATGAGGCTGGTGGGCCAGGGGGCTGAGAGATAAATGAGGGGGGTTGATAGGCCGGACAGGAAGGTGGAGCGAATAAATGGAAAAGACAATGGACAGATCAAGAGGGCGGTGGGAGGCTTGGGACTGGGATAAGGTGGGGAGAGGGGAAATGGGGAAACAGGTGAAATCCACATTAATCCCATGTGGTTGCAGGGTCCCAAGGCAGAAGATGAGGCATTCTTCTTCCAGATGTCAGGTGGTCTGTCCTTGTTGCGTTGGGAGTGGTGGGGTTCCAGGGCGGAGGTGTGGGAAGTGGAGGAGCTGCACTGGAGGGCAACGTCGACCATGTGGGAAGGGAAATTACGGTCTTTGAAGAAGGCGGCCATCTTTCTATGATGGAATTGGTCATCCTGGAAACAGATGTGGGGGGAGCAGAGGAATTGGGAATAAGGGATGGCATTTTTACAGGAGGCAGGGTGGGAGGAGGTATAGTCCAGGTAGCTGTGGGAGTCGGTGGATTTGCAGTAGATGTCTGTGGTTAGTTGGTCGCTGAAGATGGCAATGGGGTGGTCCAGGAAGGGGAGGGAGGTGTCTGAGATGGTCCAGGTGAATTTGAGGTGAAGTCTGGGGGACAATGCCGTTGTAGCTGTGGAAGATGGACTGTTCCATGTATCTGACAAAGAGGCGGGCATTGCTGGGGCCCATGCGGGTGCCAATGGCTACCCCTTTGGTTTGGAGGATTGGAAGGAGTTGTTAAGGGTGATGTGGGTATGTGGGTCCTGAGCCGCCTCCATTGTCAAACCCTAACCACCTGATGCCTGGAGAAAGAACGTCTCATCTTCCGCCTTGGGACCCTGCAACCACATGGGATTAGTATGGTTTTCACCAGTTTCTCCTTTTCCCTTCCCCTCCCCAACCTTATCCCAGTCCCAAGCCTCCAACTCGGCACCGCCCTCTTGATCTGTCCAATGTCTTTCCCATCTATCCACTCCACCCTCCTCTCCAACACCTTCATTTACCTATTGCACTCTGTTACCTTCCCCTCAGCCCCCTCCCACCCCACCCCATTTATCTCTCAGCTCCCCCTGGCCCACAAGCCTCATTCCTGATGAAGGGCTTATGCCCGAAACGTCAATTCATCTGCTCCTCAGATACTGCCTAGCCTGCTGTGCTTTTCCAGCATCACACTCTCGACTCTGATCTCCAGCATCTGCTGTCCTCACTTTCTCCCAGTGGGAATGCACCAACTAATGACTACTGGAGTTAATTAAACATTCTCCTCACGTTTAGAAACTGCCTGCAACCTGCTAAAACAAAAAGCAGGCAGGAAATAGATGCAAAAATAGTCCAAACATTCTGATGATTGATATTTATAGAACAACAGACACAGCTGCAAACATATTCATAGCAGCATTAAAATTAGAAGAGTGAAAACATCCATTCTCACCTCTGAATCAACTGGGTCAACCGTTAAATCCTTCAAGAATTTCACCATTACAAACTTATTTAGTTTCATCAGATTCTCCTTGTAACTTTCATTGATTCTCTGTAATAGAAGAGAGATAGGTATTGAAATCCCACTCAAAATTAGCATTTTAAAATCCAGACTTAAATATGCTATTTTAATTTTTTTGCACCAATTATGTACAACCATACCAGTTCAGAGTAGGCCATTCAGTCCCAAGTCTGTCTGCCATTCAATAAGATCATAGCTGATCAGATTGGAACCTCAAATCCACATTCCCACCTACCTTTCACCCCTTGTTTAGCAAGAGTCTACCAGTGTCTTATGTTACAACATGGGGTAAACCCGCCTGCTAAATTTAAAACCAGCAAAAGAGAAAAGATTTATCCTGTGCAGTAAACTGTAAAATTCAAATGGCTAAGAACTATTTAAAGTAAAAATTAACAAATTTATTTCTCAAAGTATAACAGAGAATAATTAACTAACAACAGCTTATCATGCCTGAGTCTAACCTATCTTTTACCTTTCCTTCTATAATACTAGTCCGATAAAACTCCCAATTAAGATTTACAAAATCACACTTCTTATCTCAAAACCAGACAGCTTTTGTGCTTCTATTCAGATCTTCCTGTGTCTTCTCTTTTTCATAGGAATTTCTGCATCACAGGTTACTGATCGAAAAGGTACTTTTAAGAGAGACTATTTTTCAAGCAGTCTGTTTATATGCTGGGCTTGGCAGTTCTCGTCTCAACTGTTCAGTTTTCCCTGGTCTTACACCCCCAAAGCATCGGATTGTGTCATTGGCTTTTAAGATTGTCAATATACTCAATTCAAATTGGATTGGAGTTTAATTTTTTTGGGGGGTATAATTTAAACTGATTGGCCAAATTCGAATTTGTGTTTTTGTCTCATAGCAACTCAGCGAATGCTGTTTACTCAATCAAATGTTACTTTGTAAATTCTCCAGCACTCTGTGTACTTGCCAAGTCCTTCACTCTCTTAAAAGGTATACCTATATCTTCATAACACTTATTCAGTGACTTTGTTTCCACCACCTTTTCAGGAAGCATGTTCCAAAGACTCTTGACCCAGCAAAAAACAATGACTTCATCTTTTTTTAAAAAAAAATATGCAACCCTTGATTTTTGAACAGTGACCTCTAATTCTAACTTCTCCCCTAAGAAACATCCTCTCCACATCCATCCTGTTGATACTCCTCAGGGGGTGGTCCATTTCAACCAAGTCACTTTTATCTTATAAATTCAGCAGATATAAACTTATCCAGTCCAATCTTTCTTCATAAGAAAGTCCTCTCATTCCAGCCTGGTAAACCTTTTCTAAACTGCCTCTAGTAGATTTACATCCTTCATATTTTTGTACTCAATTCCCCTTGCAATCAATTCTAGTATTCTTTTAATTTTCCTAATTACTAGCTGTAAATACATACTAACATTGTGTACATGCACTAGGACACTAGATCCCTGTATATCTGAGCTGTAATCTCTCACCATTTAGACAATAAGCTTAATTTTTATTCTTCTGCTAATTTGGTCAATTTGATGTTTTCCTATATTATATTCCACTTGTCACATCTTTGCTCACACATGTAAGTTATTTATATATCTTCTTCACAACTTAACTTTCCTACCTACGTGTCATTAGTAAATTTGGTTACCCTACCATCAATCCCTTCAGCTAAGCCACGTATATAAATTATGAACATTTGGGGTCTCAGCACCAATCCTGTGATGCAGCATTTGTTACAGTTTGTCACCTGAAAATAATTATCCTTATTCTGCTTCCTGTTAGTCAGTCAGTCAGTCAGTCAGTCAGTCAATCTTATATCCACACTACCCCCTATTTTTCTCAATAAAGCTTTGACTGGACATTTTATCAAATGCCTTCTGAAAATCTAAGTACAGTTCCTCTACTGGTTCCCTTTTCCACAGTATGTGTTACTTCCTTGAAGAGCTCCAATTGATTGGTCAAATATGATTTCCCTTTTACAAAACCATGTTAACGCTGATTATTTTGAACTTCACAATGTAGGAGACTATTTAGCCCATCATGTCTGCATTGGCTGAGCATTTTAACTAATCTTTTAATTGTAACCCTGTACAATATTTATATCATAATAATTATTTAATACACTTTGAACCTATCCCATTACCCTGTTATAATTAGTCATAGGGAAAATGTTAGCTGTTAAGCTAACTGGCCTGTGTTTCCTGCTTTCTTCTTCCTCCCTTTTAAGTAAATATGTTACATTACCGATCTTCCAATCTAATAGATCAGAAGAAGATGGTGAATGTAATACCTTTACTGAAACTACAGTTCTACATTATAGAACAAATCTGTTCCATAAAACAAACAAACAGCAAAAGTGATAACCAAGGATAAAGACAGAAGAATACAGAAAGAAAGAAAGAAAGACAGTAAGTTATATTTTCAAAAAGGATATGGTGTTTGGTGTGATGGTGGCATAGAAGGCTGGATTCTTGATGTTTATCTGGCATGTGATGGATAGAGTTCACAACCTACAACTTCCCACAAATTAAAGCCACTAAGCTCAAGGAGTACCTACCCTTTCTTGATTAATTTCTGCCAAGAAAATGCTGTTGTTCCTGTACAGATCTTCATTCAAGGGATCATGCCAGTACTCTGCCTGTACCAAGCTAACATGAAAACAATAAATAAGTGAAATTAATTGATCGCCTTAAACAGCTACAAAAATGACTTGTTTAAAATGCACTACAACTCTTATGGTTAGGTTAAGGCAACTGAGGGTGGAAGACTGAGAGGTTAATGTCATGAATGGACCTCATTGGAGAAATCACAAAGAAAGAGCACAGTAGTCAACCAGGCACAATGTGGCAAGTTTATAGAGGACAAGGTGGGTACCACGTTCATTATTACAAAAATGTGGGTGACACTGCTTCCTCCCCATGCCAAGGCAAACCTTGAGGTTGTTCAAAATGGGAATTGTTTAGTATACAGACAGTCAAATGTTTACAACAGATTTGAGAACCTTTGAGAGCACCGGAGTAGAAAATGCAAGCTTCCTCAATTCAATTTCACATTCAGATTCATAATGCAAAAACCAAGCAGATTGCTTTTGTGCTAATCTAATTCTCCAGTAATCATTATGTTTCAATAACAATAAACAAGATTAACTCACCCCTTTGGCATCTATATATTCAAAGTGATTAAATTTGGTTTGTATTTACAAAGTGTGTTTGTTGAACAAAAATAAAATCTGAAATGAGTTTACGCATGTTGATGCTGTTGTGGATCACAAAACATTGTGACACAGGAGTTAAACCAAAGTATTCCATTAAGAATTTAAAAACTACAAAAAAAGACAACTCTCCATTTACTGATCTGGTCACTTGCCTTCCTCCCCAACTTCCCAAAGTGAAATTACATTTTGTAATAAGATCATCTAATGCTCTCTTAGAACATAGAAAAGTACAGTACAGAACAGGCCCTTCAGCCCACGATGTTGTGCTGAGGATTATTCCTAATCTAAAATAACCTTGGCACCCCTCAATTCACTGCTGTCCATGTGCATGTCCAGCAGTCGCTTAAATGTCCCTAATGATTCTGCTTCCACCACCACCGTGGGCAATGCATTCCATGCATTCACATCTCTCTGCATAAAGAACCTTTCTCTGATGTCTCCTCTATACCTTTCTCCTAATATCTTAAAACAAAGACCCCTTGTGCCAGTCAATCCTGCCGTGGGGAAAGGTCTCTGGCTATTGACTCTACCCATGCCTCTCATTACCTTGTATACCTCGATCAGGTCACCTCTCTTCCTCCTTCTCTCCAGAGAGAAAAGTCCAAGCTTAGTCAATCTCTCTTCATAAGATAAGCCCGCTAGTCCAGGCAGCAGCCTGGTAAACCTTCTTTGCACCCTCTCCAAAGCCTCCGTATTTTTCCTATAGTAGGGTGACCAGAACTGGACACAATATTCCAAGTATGGTCTCACCAGGGTCTTGCAGAGCTGCAGCAAAACCTCGCAGCTCTTAAACTCGATCCCCCTGTTAATGAAAACCAAAACACCATATGCTTTCTTAACAACCCTATCCACTTGGGTGGCAACTTTGAGGGATCTATGCACTTGAACACCAAGATCCCGCTGTTCCTCCACATTGTTAAGAGTCCTGTCTTTAATCCTATATTCAGCATTCACGACCTTCCAAACTGCATCACTTCGCATTTATTTAGGTTGAACTCCATCTGTTATTTCTCAGCCCAGCTCTGCATCCTGTCTATGTCGCGCTGCAGCCTGCAATAGCCCTCGATGTTATCGACAACACCTCCAACCTTTGTGTCATCTGCAAATTTACAAACCCACCCCTCAACCTTCTCATCCAAGTCATTTGTAAAAACTACAAAGAGCTGAGGCCCAAGAACAGAGCCCTGCGGGACACTACTCACCACTGACCTCCAGGCAGAATACTTTCCATCTACAACCATTCTCTGCCTTCTGTCAGCCAACCAATTCTGAATCCAGACAGCCAAAGCTCCCTGTATCCCATACCTCCTGAACTTATGAATGACCTCCCATGGGGAACTTTATCAAATGCCTTGCTGAAGTCCACATACACAACATCCACTGCTCACCCTGTCTCGTCACCTCCTCAAAGAATTCAATACGATTTGTGAGGCACAACCTGTCCCTCACAAAACCATGCTGACTGCCTTTAATCATGCTATGCTTTTCCAAATAGTCATAAATCCTATCCCTCAGAATTCGTTCCAAAACCTTGCTGACCACAGACATAAGACTGACTGGTCTGTAATTGCCAGGGTTTTCCCTATTCCCTTTTTTTGAAAAGAGGAACAACATTCACCTCCTTCCAATCCTCTGGTATGACTCCTGTGGAGAGTGAGGAAACAAAGATCTTCGCCAGCAACTTAGCAACCTTTCTTGCTTCCCAGAGCAACCTACGATAAATTTGGTCTGGCCTTGGAGACTTCTCAATCTTAATATTTAGCAAACTTTCCAGCACATCAACTTCATCAATCATGATCTGTTCAAGCCTGTTTCCCAGCTCCTCAAAGTTCTCATTCACAACAAGGTCCCTTTCCTTAGTGAAAACCAAAGCAAAAGACTCATTTAGGGCTTCCCCTATCTGCTCAGACTCCGCGCACTAGTTCCCTATGTTATCCCTGACTGGTCCTACTTTCTCCCTGATCATTTTCTTATTCCTCACCTATGAGTAAAATGCCTTTGGGTTCTCCGTAATCCTTTCTGCCAAGCCTTTTTCGTGCCCCCTCCTGGCTCACCTCAGTCCATTTCTGGAGCTCCTTTCTAGTAAGCCTGTAATCCTCTAAAGCTTTATTAGATCCTTGCTTCCTCCACCTTACCTAAGCTGCCTTCTTCCTTTTGATGAGAAGCTCCTCTATTCTCATCATCCAAAGTTCCTTAAAAACTTACCCCTTTTTACCTGTCTCAGAGGAACAAATTTGTGCATCACTTGCAACAACTGCTCCTTAAACAGTCTCCACATGTCTCTTGTGCCCTTTCTGTGCAACAATTGCTCCCAAGCTGTACTTCCCAACTCATGTCTGATAGCATCATAATTTCCTTTTCCCCAATTAAATATCTTCCCTTAGTAACTGCTCCTTTCCCTCTCCAAGGCTAACGTAAATGTGAGGCAGTTGTGGTCACTCTCACCAAACTGTTCTCCCACCACGAGATCTGATACCTGTCCTGGCTCATTGCCAAGCACCAAATCCAATATGGCCTCTCCCCTCGTTGGCCTGTCTACATACTAAGTAAGGAAACCCTCCTGAACACACCTGACAAAAAATGGCTCCATCCAAACCATCTACACTAAGAAGTTTCCAGTCAATATTGGGAAAGTTGAAGTCACCCATAACAACAACCCTGCTACATCTGCAGTTTTCCTAAATCTGCTGGCTTGTGAGTTCTTCAATCCCCCTATTGCTATTAGGGGGTCTGTAGAAACCCCGCCATTGAGGTGGCTGCTCCCTTGCTGTTCCTAACTTCCACCTATACTGACTCAGCAGATAGTCCTTCCTCAACAACCTTTATTCTGTAGCTGTGATGCACTCTCTGATTAGCAATGCTATACCTCCTCCTCTTTTTTTTCACCCTCCTTGTTCTTTCTAAATGATCTAAACCCTAGAACATTTAGCAACCATTCCTGCCCCTGTGAAACTCATGTCTCTGATTTTGTGGCCATAACGTAGTCCCAAGTACTCTTCTGTAGTTGTTCTTCTGTACTTTCTTTAGAAAGTCCTGGGCAAAATCTAAATTGAACTTGAAAGTTTAAAGGAAGTCAAAAGCATACAGCAAGTTCCACTTAAGCACCTAAGTGTAGGGTTTTTAACATCTCAAACAAAAATGTTAAATGTGTTTTTAAAGACTTTACATTTAATTATAGCAGGCTATTTGCCCACATAGTTTGCACTGATTTTTTTTTCTCCACTTCAATAAGACTCCCAAATCCACTCCCCATCCTGTCCCCATATCTCTATTTTCGACCACTCATGAAATTAGCTAATCACTAATCCAAATAATGCACTTCACAACCCATCTCACTGAAGAGATTCCTTGCTAACGTTCGACTTTACATGCACTCAGGCACCCTCAGTTAACAATCCTTGTTGTAAAGTTTTCATCTCAATGATCACACAACACCAGGTTATAAATTTTCAGGGCTCTGTTCCTTCATCAGGTGGTGGTGGACTATAAGATTGTAAAACACAGAATTGAGAGCAAAAGTTTACAGAGTAATGTAATTGAAATTGTATATTGAAAAAGACCTGGAGTGTTTGTTAAGTCTCTTATCTTTTAGAATGACCATGTTGATTTCAGTTCTTTTTATATGTAAATCGCAAAGTGTTTTTTTAAAAGTTACATATGAAAGAACTGAAACCAACATGGTCATTCTAAAAGATGAGAGACCTAACAAACAATCCAGGTCTTTTTCAATATATAATTTCAGTTACATTACACTGTAAACTTTTGCTCTCAATTCTGTCTTACAATCTTATATTCTCCACCACCACCTGATGAAGGAACAGAGCCCTGAAAATTTATAACCTTAAGTAATCTAATCTAATGTAAGTAAGTAATCTAATCTAATCTAATCAAAGCTCCGAAGATTAGTGCTTCCAAATAAACCTGTTGGACTATAACCTGGTGGTGTTGTGTGATTTTTAAATTTGTACACCACAGTCCAACACCAACACCTCCAAATCATGACTGCTTTAATGAAACAACCATTTTTTCCAACTCACCTTTCAATCCTGTTTTTTCTCATATCAGACAACTCCTTCCCGAATCTGCACTGTACCTTTTCTCTGCCTCAGTGTGGAGCCCAAAACTGGACAGTGATGTGCCAAAGCTTTTTTTTTAAAAGATTCATTAATGGTCTCAACTTTCAGGTATTATGGCAAAAGAATTACATAAGACCTCCAGTTCTATTAAAAAAAATTTGGCTGTCATGTGAAACACAACCTGCAAACATCTTCAATCCCCCATCACTTTTCTTCCATGCAAATTATAATCTTTTTAAAACAAAGTATCACCTTACACTTAGTGCATCAAATTCCATTTGCTACATGCAGTTTTGTGTCTTTATGTTTTTACTATGTCTCATAATTTAATATCTTCAAGTTTAAACTAGATCTATCATTGATACATGCAAATAGAAGTAGTTTTAGGATAAAACCTTATGGGGGGGCACTGCTAAGTTTAATTATTTTGAGAAACTGCTCTCACCTATTACCTCCTCTCTGATCAGTTTGTAAAAAACAGATTTCCTCCTCAGACTCCCCAAACTTCAAAATCAAATTCTCAATCTTCTCCAAATGCTTTACAGAAATATACGATCAAAGGCCTTTGAGTTAATGTGCATCATGTCAGCTCTATTTCCCCAACCATTACAGCAGTCAGTTCAAATACACTAGTTAGCAACCACAATGTTCCTTCCTGAAATTATTACAGTCAGTTGTTATAACTGTTCCATTCTCATACAATCCCGTGTTATAAGAAAATCACATAACAGCAGCACCATTTAAACTAATGGGGTCAGAATTGTGTTATAACCAGTACACAGTTTAGATGTTCGTACTATAGAAACAGTGTGCCCAATTCATCAAGTCATAGTGAATTCACATGAACAAAACACGCATTATAGCAGAACAACTTGTATATAGAAACCAAAGTAAGATGTTATGATAGTTATTTCAATTATTCCCCTTAGCAGGATGTGGCTTTTATTATTTCATTCTTATAACTGGACAATACATGACACTGAGCAACCTATTCATATTTCACTAGAGATTTGGACAATTCATGAAATGAACAAGATTCAATGGTATCTTAATTTGTCTCAGTACTGGTAATACTTACTGCTGTTGAATTGGACTACTGTAAGCACCCAAATTTAACATCTTTCTTATCCAGTTGCATATGTGGGAACTCTCTCCAGGACAGTGTGGTAAACCATACACACCTAATGGGGCAGCAATGTGACAAAGAAATAGTCAGAAACTAGTCTGAAGGAAAGACCTGAAATAACAATTTTTTGAAAAAAAAGGCTAGAGTCATAGAGCACAGAAACAGCCCCTTTCATCCAACTAGTCATGCTGACCATAATCCCAAATTAAACTAGTCCCACTTGTCTGCACTTGGCCTATATCCCTCCAAACATTTTATTCATGTACATATCCAAATGTCATTTAAATGTTCTAACTGTACCTGCATCCATCACCTCCTCCAGAACTTCATTCCACACACAAACCACTCTCTTAAAAATGGTTGCCCCTGTGTCTTTTTTTAAATCTTTCGCTTCCTACCTTAAAGAAATGCCCCCTAGTCTTGAAATCCCCCACCTTAGGGAAAAGACACCTGCCATTCACCTTATACCCCTCATGATTTTAAAACCTCTATAAAAGATCACCCCTCAACTCCTATGTCACAGTGAAAAAAGTCCCAGCCTATCCAGCCTCTCCTTACAACTCAAATTCTCCATTCCCAGCAACATTCTGGTAAATCTCCGAACCCTCTCCAGCTTATTAATATCCTTCTATTACAAGTTTACCAGAACTGGACACAGTACTCCAGAAGTATTAGAATTAACTGTGGAGTCTGTGGGCATGTAATGGATATTGGTAGAGAGCTGAAGCAAAATTGATTAATTTTTCTATTTCTGGACAAGAGGGAAGGTGAAAATTGAGACCTTGAGTGAGGCTTGCAAGCTAGGATGCTTTATGAGAGTGTTTCCAGTAGCAGAGCTAAACTGAATGACGGCTTTGTGAATGGGAGGTACCAGAGAGAAGTATCCTTTATTTTTGCAGAGTGCAGATGACTATTGACTTTTCTGACACTATTTTCCAACACTTTTGTGGGCTTCAACAGCAAAGCTGTCTCCATCTAGATTGAATGGGTGTGATTCAATGGCCTCATGATTTTAAACCCTCTATAATGGTCACCCCTCAGTCTCCTACACTCCAGTGAAAAGTCTCAGCTATCCAGCTTCTCCTTATAAGTCAAACCTTCTATCCCCAGCAACATCCTGGTAAATCTTTTCTGAACCTTCTCCTGCTACATAACATTCTTCCTATAAATGGGTGACCAGAACTGGACATAGTACTCCAGGAATGGCCTCACCAACATCCTGTACAACTTCAACATGACATCCCAACTCCTATACTCAAAAGTCTGAGCAATGAAGACAAGTTTGCCTGTGATTATATGACAAACTTCAAAGATTTAGGTAACTGAACCCCTAGGTGTCTCTGTTCCGCAACACCCAAGCCATACTTTTAATTGTATAGGTCCTGCCCTTGTTTGCTTTAAAAAAAATGCAATACTTTGCACTTATCCAAATTAAACTCCATCTGCCACTCCTCAATCCATTGAACCAATCAATCAAGATTGTCTTTGTAATCTTAGATAACCTTCTTCATTGCCCACTATACCACCAATTTTGACTAGAACTCAGGCTAAGTCCATACAGCGTATCATGGAGTATTCAGTGGGATTTATCCCAAGCTGTCTCAAAGACAACTTGTACACCCACTCATAATAAATTAGTTAAAGAGAACAAGTTTGGTTTTAAACTTTGCAATCCACCGAGAAATGGCACATCAGGGGAGAGGTGACACTGAAATGGGGAGGAAAGGAAGAAGCCACAAGAGAGAAAACAATGTGGGGAATGCAGCCAGAAAGTGGTTGATATTTTCTTGTGGGTAGCTGGGGAGAACAGATGATGCTAGATATGTTCAGCTTCCAAAGAGTCAGAGTCATACAACACGGAAACAGACACTTCAGTACACACCAACCACAAATCCTAAACTGATCCAGTCCCATTTGCCAGCATTTGGCCCATATCCCTCTAAAGCCTTCTTGTTCATGTACCCAACAAGATGCCCCTTAAATGGGGCAATTGTACCTGCTTCCATCACTTTCTCGGCCAACTTGTTCCATATAAGCACCAACCTTTGCATGAAAAAGATGCCCCTTTTAAATCTTTCCTCTCTCATCATAAACCTATGCCTCCTTGTTTTGGACTCCCCTACCCTTGGAAAAAGACTTAGCTATTCACGCTATCCATGCCCCTTGATTTTAGAAACCGCGAGATACTTATGTTATTTTAAGAGTTTCTGTCTAATTTCACCAGCATTCTGGTATTGCATAACTGATTCTAATGTTTAGTGAACAGGAAAGATTCCAGCTACACTTTATATTTTAAATGGTCTCTGAGAGGAAACAAGGACACCAGTGATTAAACATGTGTTGCTGGAAAAGCACAGCAGGTCAGGCAGCATCCAAGGAGAAGGAGAATCGACGTTTTGGGCATAAGCCCCGACACCAGTGAGCCAATTACCATCGTCAGTAGGAATAGGTGGTGATGACAGTTGATTTTTATATCCAAACTGGGCCAAATAAATGCTCAATAAGAACACACATTGCTTTAGTGTGATAGCTGATCATCATGGACCTAATTAAAATGGCACCCACTTTTCATGTCTGCCTCAGGACAGTTCAGTTTTAGGTGTAGTTAGCAGGCTGATTTTTGCATTTGTCAGTAACAAAAAGGAGCAAATCTTTTATGTTCTATGTTAATGATCAACTCTATTGAAGGGTAGTTAACTGAGAAGGTAGTTTCAGTTGAAACTTTAGAAAGGGTGAAGCACTGGAATGTTATAACAGATACTTCAATACGAGGCTGTGATGTAATGACATTCTACCTTAAATAGTCCTTTGATCATATGATCTCAACATTACCATCTTCACAGGTAGTAATTATGGAACAGTTGCTCATTTTTACAGCAGGTTTGTCATACAATTGCAGTAAACAAAGGTTTCAGCCTTTGAAAGTTATGCATTTAAATGGAGCAAACCAAACTAGAAAACATTACCTTGATGTTGGGCTCCAAATGTGATGAGGTTTTTCATTGCAGGAGAAGGACATCTCTGTGCCACAGCTCTTCTATAACAAATGGAAAATCAGGCAATTTTTTTTAATTGAAAAAAGATCATTGGTAGTGAAGTGTTTTGTAATGTCCTGAAGATTTAAAAAGTGCTTCATAAGTGCAGGGCTCCCTCAGAAGGTAAACCCTATTGGTCTTCACACTTACATAAACTGACCTCCTTGAGAGAAGCCCATTGCATTGTATCCATTTTGTAGCTTATTATCCTTGGACAATATGTTACATACCATCTCAACTTGGTGATTTACATTCATGAAGTAACTGTTCTCAATTTCCTTAAAAAAAAAGACAGATTTTGTGTGTAAGGTTGTATCACTAACAGTAGATAAGGCTAGATCATAGAGTTTGCTTATTTTTGAAAAACCTGCAAAATCCTCTTGGGTACGATGCATATAGTTGTCAGTACAAAGGAACCACACTATTAATAGACAGCATTTCCAGGGAGGGAAAACATTATAGGTGCAGAAATCAGTGGTAAGCTGGATCTTCCTAAATACCTGAGAGACTATAAAAATCAAAACACAATGTAAACTTTAATATACCCTCTTTATATAATTTGTCTTTCCTCCAGATTTTCTTTCTGACAGCATCAAATGTGGTTACTATAAGCATGCATTTCCTGTGCATGGCCTGTGTGGAATTTAATCACACTACTCATCAGGAAGCAAAGAGGGGTTAACAGCACAGCTGAGTCATTTTTTATGTTAATCCTAATAAGATGTATTCCATGCAAACATTTCCACTGGGAAGTGCCAGGCAAATAGGAAATATGAACTCTACTTTGTTATAATTTATAACCATGACTTGTGGTATAGCACAATTAAAGCTTCCTAACTAATTAAGAAACCGGTTTTTTAATTGACCACTCCAAAATAAGCTATTTAACATGTTACCAAACTGATTTCTCCAGGATCACATTTTAAATCACATTTAAATAATTCAAAGTACATTTGATAGCAATAAATTCAGTCACAGCATTTTAACTTTCTCATCACAATAATCATACCTGGCTTCATTCTACCTTATTATTCCTCATTAAGACCTACCTCAGTAGCACTTTTTCCAATTTTCAAGGATAACACATAACTTCCTGGGACAGTTTCTTTCACCAGTTTAATAAATTTCAGGGTAAATGCTTTACAACAGCTATCACCTAAAAATAATCAAGTTGTATAGAAATCAGAACACTGAAACATCACTATTGCTATTGAACACACTGACAATTTTAGTAGTAAGGATTATTTCAGCAAGTTTATTAGTCAAGGTAGAATCCTGATGCAGACTGAGAGATTTATACATTTATAATATTTGTAGTAAGTTTGTATTTTGAAGTAGTGATATAGAAGGGTATAGGCTTTCCCATGTCTGAAGGAATTAATAATTAACATGAGTGATTCTATAGCCATTGTGATTAAACATCATTGCGGGCCAGTTTTCAGAACTGAGTTTTATTTACATTACATAGGGCTTACCTTGCAAGGTAAACAATTGCACCTCAAGGTTTCTGTTAAAAATTTTTGGACCTGTTTTTAAACTTGGGGAAACACCTACAGCTTAGTGAGAGATCTTTTAATTTCAATTTTGTACTTTTACAGGGAGAAAGCTGCTCCTGAGAAGAGGAGAAGATACTCTTGTTAACATTAGATTACCTTAAAATCAACAGATCAGAACTGTTGGTTAATATCCTGAAAAGATTATTTGAAGCTGAGAATGTTTGAGCTCAGCTGTATGATAGCTTCTTCCTGGAGCTGTCAGATTTTCCAGATGGGATTGGAAGTTAAATTAAGCACATTGAGGTGTCAGAGAAAAAGAATTTTGTAGTGCGAGTACTATGCACGTTTGCTTTTTGGGTAACATACAGAGATTTTTTGGGAATAGTGGTGTACACCATACACTTCGAAACTTAAGTTTCTTCAAAGTTAACTGGCTAGTTTATTCTATTTTATTTTCATTCCTTTTGCTTCATAAACTTCTTTTACTGTGAAAAAAAATGCAACATTGCACACTTGTTTCAGTAAGAGACCACTTCATCAAAACCAAAACATTTTGATCAATAATACCAAATTTCAGTCTGGGATCCAAATTGTTCCACAATAGCATCAGGTGGGATCAATACAGGTTCAAATGCAAATAAACTAAATTTTGAACAATTCTGTTAATATATAACAAAAAGTAAAACTGATTATAATAACTCAATGTTAGAAATACACTACCTTTTGTAGAAAATCGTTTGCTTACTCTTGACAAAAACATGATTAATTGCTACTGCTATGCCTTGAACAAAGTCCAACTTCAGTTCTATATCTGATTATATAGTAATAGGATTTGGTTGTCTTAACCTCACAAGACACTTCAAATAAATGAAAGTTTAAGGGTTTACATTTTTTTTAAATGTTAACCATTGCAGGCTGGTCGTATAACGCCAAAACTAAGTGCACTTTGCTGTTTTGTGGATTCTAAATCAACAATTTACAATCCGTAAACATGTTCAAAAATCAAAATGAAATGCACAAGCATACGATCAAACGAGGAATTCGCCCATGATCTGTCAGTCCCCGGTTAACTCCGTTTCTAAAGTCTGTTTACTTTGAGGTAATGTTTTCCCCGCCGTCTTACCCATGCCATGCCAAATGACTACCGGTACTGGCTCCGTGTCGTTGCTGGCGGTCTTCCATGACACGGTTTCCCAGAAGAAGGAAAACCAGAAAATTAACAACATCCACCCTCTTCCATGCGTAGACATCTTACTCAGTCGCATGAGCCGTGGTTGTCATATGATCTTAAGAGTTTGTAATTGGTCAGGAATAGGGGTCTGTCTAGTTCCCTTGCTACAGTGCTGGTTAACTGTGAAATACTGTTTTCATTTTTACCCATCTAGAAGTGTCTGCAGTGTTGAATAGTTGAAGATATTATGACACTGAGTATCCATTCTTGATATTGTGAAAGATCATAAACTTGAAGTTTGTTTCTCCCGGCTGAGTAATTTCAGTGTGTTTGGTTTTTGTCAGGTTTCCAGCATCCTCAGTACAGTATTTCGATTTTGTGTTTGAGCAGTTACATTGCTTGGATTGTGTACAATGAAATGCCTTTTCTTTTAACTTTGTTCTTTGGATGTAAATCAGCTTGCCCACTCTAATTGCGTTGGTGATGTTTATGTGAGCCACTTTCCCAAACCACTGCAGACTAAATAGAAACGTGGAAAATAGCAATAAGCTATTTGGCCGTTTGACCCCACTGTGCCATTCTTAATGATGGTTGATTATTCAACTCAATACCCTGTTCCTGCTTTTTCAATGTTTTGGCCTGAACCGCTTTCCATGGCAGAGATTCCATATGTTCACCACTCTTTGGGTGAAGAAATTTCACCTCATCTCACTCTTCGGGTGAAGAAATTTCACCTCATCTCAGTCTTTGTCTACACCATATCAGTAGACTGTGACCCCTGGTTCTAGCAAATTTCTGCATTTACCCTGTCTAGTCCTGTTAGAATTTTAGAGGTTACACTCCTTATTCTTCTAATGTCAATGAAAGTATTCCTAACTGATCCTATCTGTTTTCATATATTAGTCCTGATATCCCAGGAATCAGTCTGATAAATCTTCATTGCACTCTCTCTATAGCCAGAATATCCTTCCTCAGATAAGGTGACCAAACTGCAAGTAATACTCCAGGTGTAGTCTAATCGAAGCTGAACAACTGCAGTAAGACTTCCCTGCTCCTGTACTCGAATCCTTTCACAATGAAGGTGTCGGAGAAATTAGCCCAATAAAGCAGAGATCACAAAATGCAGATCGAAGTGAAATTAACAAACTTTTTATTAACAGTCTGTCCAGGTAGCCAAAACTCTCTTCCCCAAGATGAGAATCAAGCCAGTTTTTATAAGAATACAGTACAATTATGCTAATTAAATATAGTGAAAATACAATGGTCTTGATCATCAAGTAATCAAGTTACAATGGTCATAATTGCAAAGAAATTATCTGAAGAATGTCCTGAAAGTAGATACAATGAAGTATCTGGTAGCATCAATCAGTTCTTAATGGGATCAGAAGATTCCAGCTCTCTTCGAGGGTAGGTGAGAATGTCCCTTTACTTGGCTGTCAGGTGGTGTTTCCATGTTTTTCTCCAACCTCTACATCGGGGAGAAGGTACAGAAGCCTGAACACACGCACCAGCCAGTTTGGAAACAGTTTCTACCCGACTGTTGTTAGAATATTGAATGGACTCACAAACTCTTAACATTCGCCTGTACCTGTGTTTTTGTTTTTGCTGCTGTTTACCTATTATTCACTTATCTATGCTACTTAACTCTGTGATCTGACTGCATTGCTTGCAAGGCAAAGCTTTTCACTGTGCCTTGGTACACATGACAATAAATTCAATCCAATTGTTGCTCTCCTATAACCGAGGTATTCTGGTGCCTCTCCATCTGACCTGTCCTTTGTGTGGCTTTGGTATCACTGGGGTATGGAACTGCCCTTAGGGCTTTTGGACAGCTATATTTATCGAGTCCAGGAAGCTTATTGTCAGATTGTGTTGGGAAGTGTATTCCCTGATCTGTGAGTGACTGCGGTCATGTCTGGTTTCCCTTGTCAGCCTGTTTGGTCAATGCTGAAGCATTCTTTGTATGATTTGGACAGGCTTGATTTTCTGTGTTCTGTGTGGCCATGCTGTGGATAGGCAGGGGAGCAGATCTTTTCCCGCAGAAGGCCACCGTACCGATTTCCTGCTTCACTGTGTGCTGCACCTGCATGCTTACTTTCAGGGACTGGAGTACAAAGACACCCAGGTCTGGTTGCATATCCCTTTACCCAATCTATCACTTTCAGATAATAATCTGCCTTCTGTTTTTGCAACTAAGCAAATAGCTTCACATTTATCCATGTTATACTTTATCTGCATGCATTTGCCCACTCACTCACTTTCTTCAAAATCACATTGAAGCATCTCTGCATCCTCCTCATTCCCATCCAGCTTTATGTCATCCACAAACCTGGAGATAATACATTTAGACAAATTCTATGTACACACATTATTTACTTCTCAAGTGTGCTCATGATAGAGTTCATACTTTTCCCACTGCAAATGTGAATTACTTTTTCTTGCATATCTGTTTTGAGCCAACTTAGCAATACTTTCTCAAAGATAGTATTTGGTTGTGGCTAATCAATGAAAAAGATTAGTCCATTCCTGGTCATGCAAGCATTATTTCAGCTGTCATGGAACTGCAAAGGGACGAACTTTAATTTTGTTGTGGAGGTGGCATTGAAGGTAAATGAGCCAACACTTTCTTGTTAACAACCAGTACAGAGGAAACTCGATTATCCGAATCCCAATTATCCAAAAGTCGGATTATCCGAAGGAGATCTCGAGGTCCCGATAGAAACATTACATCAAAGACGTATTTCCAGCAGTGATCGCGTCTTTTGTTTACAGTGATTAAACAGGCACTGTCTCCAAATTACTGACCTCCTGCCCTCTCTCTCTACCCACACTTTCCCTGGAGTTCTACAGAGGGGTGTACCCTAATCTCCCCAACCCCCCACTTTCCAGGAATAATCTCTTCAACATTGTTCTGTATAGGGCAAACATGGACCCTGTCAAAAATTTGCAGTAAAAAGTTGTGTGTGTGTCTGTGCTCTTTTGGGAGACTTACCCAACAAAGGCAGCAGCAGCAGCAGTCTTGTTGTTGGTGTACAGTCTGATAGCCCTGGAGAGGGGCCGGGCATGAACGGGGGCTTACGCACTTTGTGCTGGGGGGGAACGGAGGTTGGGAATGTGGGGGGCAAGGTTGGACCGGGTTGGGGGGCTGGTTGGTTTTAAAATCTCAGAGCCGCAGAGGAAAGGCATTTAATCGATTTTCCGAATAATCAATAATCCGAACGAAATAGAGCCCACCCATCATGTTCAGATAATCGAGTTTCCACTGTATATGGGCTTGCCAGCTTATTCGCAACTCTAGATCATTTGAAACAGACTAATCATTGGAGGGGTGGGGGTGTGGTGGTGGGATGGTGATGGCTACCCACCTGCTACTAGAGGGAACTACTTAGGGCCCAGTGGCCTTTTAAAGACACAATGCTGGCTCCAGTGGCATTTATAGAAAATTTATAGAAATTCTTTAGAAGGATCCTCTATCTTCAGGTTCCCTCTCTTTCTCAGCGCTGACTGTTAAAATGTTGAAAACCCTGATATTGGCCTTTGAGCCTGCGGAGCCCACTTCTTGTGCTTAATTTTATTAGGATCCTGGAGGTGACCACTTTAATTGCCTATCATTTCCAAAATTAATTTGAAGGTCCCAGTGTTCTTTTTCTTGAATTTTTACACACTTGATGCAACTGCAACATACCAACTTCTGTGACCAACCAAACTTTTATTAAGCATACACAGTACAAACTTGGGAGAAACTCATAACACTTTGCTATGCTTGCAAAACATGTCGAAAGGTCTCTCTGAACAAAGGAACAGTCCTTCCTTTATACAAAATCTTTATATCGTGGTCAGTAATGCCCACAAGACAACTCACTACAACTCCCTCAACGTCACATGCCACTCAAGACATAATGCAGTGACCTAATCATCTCCAGAAACAATATAATGTAAATCATCCCTTAATTTTCAAATCTGTTGCAAATCGTATTTTTTAAACTACAGGGAGTAGTCAAAATTCGAACTATAATGTTCTTATTGATTTTGAATAGGATGATGATGCAAATATAAATTATCTCTGAATAAAAGGAGATGGCCAGGTAAATGGCTCTGAATGGAAAGGGATGGGAATGTAAATTCCTTACAATCTACCTGTAAGTCAGAGGCATCACACCTTAGCCTTGGGACATCCAATTTCCTGCAGGTCAGCAGAGCAAATTAACTGTTTAATATCACATTCCCTCATTTTATCATTCCATGATAACCAGCTAGATGGCACTACCACCTCATTCATAAGAATCTTACTGCTAGTACTTAAGCAAGTTATTGACACACAACATACAATTATTGTAACAAGAATTACTAGTCCATGCAGTGGATAGAATCTGCAGGAAAGAAAGTGTTCACCAGTAAAGTTCTTAAACCCACAGTCCTTAGTGACCACTCCATCCCCTCCAAGCTGAGAGGAAACGAGTCAGTTATCCAAAATCTCCTTTAGTAAAGTCCAACCTGAAAATAAAATCCAGTCTGTCCTTGCACACCACTGCATGGAAAAGTCTGAATTCTTGGATAAGGGAAATTAAATTCTTAACAAAACTGATGAGACTTCCATCCTTGGAGATGTTTCAGGTGGAGGATACCAGTGTATCTGAGCACAAAGTGCAGCAGCAGGGTAGGTGAACGCAGCATTTCTTGCTGCTTATGCTCCACTTTGCTGTCAAATGTAACAAAGCCAATTGGTTGTTTTGATGTCAGCTTGATCAGTGAACCGGATCATGGTTTAATATCCTTAGGTAAAAAGGAAGGCCACTGACAAAAGGCATATGGACCTTCTCTTCACTATTGTTACCTTCTTGACTTTTCTTGTTCATGACTAGGGAGCTGATTGAATCTGTTGGATCAGGTTGTGGAGGTGTTAGCAGTGTTCCAAAGGCGTGCTTTACATGTGAATGGAGAAGCTCTTGAGACAACGTTAGCTGCTGCAAGTATCTTTGCATTTCATCTTTCATTGCTTCCTTGCCAAGGTGGGTATCAGTATGAAGACAGTCACACATTTAACTATACTAAATTGCGTCTCCCTATTTCAACATTCTCAGTTGTCTTGAAGTCTGCTACTCTGTTCACTATTTATAACCTCATCAAGTTTTATACAATCCATAAACTTCTAAATTTTACTGCCTAAACAATTCAGTCATTTATAAGCAACAATTAATGGTCCTAAAATCAAAGCCTTGGGAGTCCCCATTCAGGTTATTCAAAAATTATTTTCCTTTAACAAATTAATACTTGGCTAATATGAAAGTTGTCAGGAAAAACATTTCCAAGATCTGGAACAGCAAGGAAACAACAAAATGTTTCCGGTGCTTTGGACATTGAAGAGACAGTTTCAATTCAGATTTAAATCTAAAATATTCATGGGAAACAAATGCAAAATATATTAAAATATGTTCTCCAAATGAAACTTCCCAAATAAAACAGTCAGAATCACAGTAGTTACAGACCAGTAACTGTACAACCTTGGTAGAGACCAACATTCTTTGAATTTGCAATATGAAAGGGGCCAATGAAGCCTTAATAATAATTGACAGAACTTAAACAGCTCAGCCTCAAGTTCTAATATTCTCTAAAATCTTAACAAAACATCAAAATTAAAATGTGCTCTTCTTTTTGTGAAAATTCTGCATTAAAAAACAAAGATATAATACATTAGCCAAATGAAAGTATTGTATGACCACTGACAATTGTTTTTGAAACAGGCATTATAAATCAAGGGCTGCAGGTCCTGAATCAATATGTTTTAAGGTTACATGTTTGATAATTTAAAAAAAGGACCTAATGTTGTATAACATTAATGTAAAAACAAAATCTGCCATATTATGTAGCCCACACAACACATTGAATTGATATCCTAATTCAAATAAGGCAAAACAGTTACTTCAATATTTTCTGAACCAGTATTTTAACAAATCAAAATATTTAAACATTAAACACTTCCAGTATAGCATAATTTGTACTGAAGCTTCCTTTTTCAACCCAAGTATTAGTACAACCTTAATTTAAGTGTTTCTCTTTTTTTTTGAAGAACCTCTGGTCAGAATTCTTCTCATTTTAATATGAGGGAAAAATGCGGAACATTTGAGAACCCCGTCAATTCACCCAGTGATGATCTATGAAATGGGAAAACGAGCAGTCAAAAAGATGGAGGAGGTTGCCCCAAAAGACCCACATCAGAGTCGGACAAAAATAAGTCTCGTCCACACAGAAAAAAAACACAAGCATTAGTCGAAGATTCTGAAAGCCCCGCGAACCCCAGCATGTGCACACAAAAAGATTACTAAAACATCCTCACATTGGTGGAAACCAGAGTGAGGAACCACCCCACCACCGTACAAGGCAGTGAAAGATAGAAAGACCAGTCACACCCTCCTGATGAAACCACACCCACAAAAACAGAAAACCCTCGCAGTTGACCACACGATGCCGCAATCCAAGCCGCTCCCCTCCCCCCAGACGAAAGACTCGCCAAGTTGAGTCCACAACCCAGAAACTGAGACTCCCACAATAAAAACCCGGACAAAGCTTCCCAGTAGTCAATGCACTTCACTGTCGGGATTCAAATGGACCGGTTCCACTTTCATCCCCTTTTCCTGGTGACGCCATGTTGTCTGAAAAGTACTTCTAAGGGGAGTTGTGGGGGTTAAAGGCAATAATTTTAAGAAGTACCAGATTTTGTTTAGATGTTTTTCTTTGAAGTTCATGATTTCTAACTTTTTTTTCGCTGCAGAGCCTCAAACCTCACCACTAGAGCACCCAACCTCCTTTTTCCAGGGGACTTTAACACCTTTTTCCTAGAAGACTTTAACTTCCTTTTCCCAGAGGACTTTAACCTCCGAATTCTCAATAACATATGATGCTGAAAGCGAGCACGTGAGCGTGCAAGTGCGTAAGTTACCTCGGCGATTCTGTTACCACAGAATCCTAGGGGATGAGGGGTCGACTGAGTGATAGGTTGAGAGAGATCAAGGTAAATCTTACCTTGTGAGCCCATCTGCCTCGTACAATCGGCACTCAGACGATCAATTATTCAGTCTACCTAGAAGCTTCGTCTATGTTGGAATCCCACCGCTGCCACCAAATGGTTCTTTTCCTGAGATTCTTACACATTTGATGCAACTGCAACACACCAACTTTTGTTAAGCAAATATAGTACAAACTTTGGAGAAACTCTGAACACTGTTCGCTATGCTTGCAAAACATGTCGAGAGGTATCTCTGAACAAAAGAACAGTCCTTCCTTTATACAAAATCTTTATATTGTGGTCAGTAATGCCCACAAGACAACTCACAGCCACTCCCTCACAGTCACATGCCACTCAAGACATAATGCAGTGACCTAATCATCTCCAGAAACAATATAATGTAAATCATCCCTTAATTTTCAAATCTGTTGCAAATCTTTTTTTTAAACTACAGGGAGTAGTCAAAATTCTAACTACAATGTTCTTATTGATTTTGAATAGGATGATGATGCAAATATAAATTATCTCTGAATAAAAGGAGATGGCCAGGTAAGTGGCTCTGAATGGCAAGGGATGGGAATATAAATTCCTTACAATCTACCTGTGAGTCAGAGGCATCACACCTCGGGACATCCAATTACCTGCAGGTCAGCAGAGCAAATTAACTCATTAATATCACACCAAAATCAGAATCTCAATTCAAAAATCATCAAAAAGCATCGAGATTGGAAACTCTAAACTTTAAATCCATTTCAAGTGTCAATATTTCAATCAACATTTGATGTTCAAATCACTGGCAGGCTTCCCACAGCTTGACAACTTATACTGCTCTTCATGGTAGTTCATCAGTTATTGACAGGATTATCCGAAGTTGAAAGCAGAGAGATTTAGAAATAAGTTACAACTGTGGTCCTGCCAGTCCTATCAACAAGTTTGACTAACGAACTATCGGTAGTATATGGTTTTATATACTTTACATCCCAAACCTGGCAGATTGTACCGTAAGACTAAACAGTGAATCCCTTTGGCCCTTTACAACAAGAAAGCTTCTGTCCATAACCAATGAGGTTGTGGTTGTAAAAATAGTATCCGACATTACAAGTAATTGGACAAAATTTCCTAAATATTCCTGAGTGTGTGAAGAATTACACTGAGAGCCCAATTTGGGATTGTCAGTTGAGCTTGCAGTGTAATGCATTGCATATGTTGGAAGTTATGTATATTGATACATAGGGCCCTCTTCTTTGTAGACATAAAGAACATGGACACTCTCTGTATTTCTTTCAATTCAGCAAAATAGGTGACAGCCCTTCCATGGTTCATTTCTCAGAGCTATGCCTTGATCAATCAGAGTCACTTGTCTGATTTAAACCGAAAACATTGCTTGGTTTTTAACTATCAGTCATTGTTAACTGGTGGATTCTTCATAGCAATGTCTCAACTGATCAGAGTCCACTTGCCAACCAATCAGCATTCTCCTCTCATATAAAATAAATGTTGTTTTCCATTTACTTTGGTATCTTTGGAAATTTGGATGAATGCAAGATGAAAATCTTTAGTTTTGTATTTTCTGCAATACTCAAGTGCTGAACTGCCGTAATACTATTACACTAAAGATGATAATTTCATTCAAAATCAGAAAACACTGGAAACACCCATTAGTGAAATCAGCATATGTAGAAAGAAGGATGCTATTATTTTGAATATTTTAAATTCTTTTATGGAATGTGGGTGTTGTTGACAAGACCAATATTTACCGATCTTAATGACAAGCATAACAGCACTTCAAAATAGTTAACATACTGGTTGTAAACTGCTTTTGGATGTTGTAAACCCATGTAAACAGAAGTCCATTTGAAAGAAGATCATAAAATGGTGGAAGAAAAACACAAGAAAACTCAGTGGAAGTCCATTATAATACGGATGTTGAAGTCCAAAAGTGAAACTATAGCTGGATTATGTTAGATTGTGTTTATTTCTCTTATTTATAAATAGCAAACTTAAAACTAAATAAAAATATAGTCATTTGGGAGATGTGAGACTCAGAGCTATGTAAATTTACAAGATGTTGAGCCATGCTACACCAGACTTCCACAAAATCAGAACTGCATCTTTTCAAAAGTTACTAACATGGGAAATTGCTGGAAAATGTGATATTTTGATACAAACAATAGAGCATAGAACAGTATAGCACAGGATCAGGCCGTAGGATCACTATGTCCATGCCGACTATGATCCCTGTCTAAACTAATCCCATCTGCCTGTACTTGACCCTAGCCATCTATTCCCTGCTTGTTCATGACCATGTAAATACTACTTAAACTTTGCTATCTGTTTCTACCACCTCCCTGGCAGCATGTTCCAGGTACCTACCACTCTCTGGGCAAATGTTAAAGACACAATAAAGCCAACAATGAAATTGGCTCTAACTGTAGACATCCAAAGATAAGGGTCCAGCCAAAATGCAAAAGGAGTGAAGTGTCGAACCACAGATAGCTGAGAGCACGTTTGTGGATGAAGAAAGGGTGTTCAAGTGGAGCACTGTATATTTAGGGCCCTAGTAAAAACTGGAACCTTAGTTCAATAGGACTGCATTTAAGGCCAATGCTCCCATTAGGTGGAACAGCACTCACACATGCTCAGAATGAGACTATTCACAAGGCGATGGAGAGGCAGCAGTGTGTAAGAAAGATTTCATTAAATTACAGTTTAGGATCTGATTGCTAGGCTTAGTTAATGATTCCACACTATCACATGGTCAAATTGAGTTTTTCAGGGACAGCAAAGTCTCCGTCTAAATAAAGCATTTATTGAATTTCATGCAGAAAGTGAGAGGCCTCTGCTTTCCATCAAGTGGATATTGGAGTAACTATGAGACATGGATCAATATTGTTTTGAGTCTGATTTAATTAGCACTTAGATCCCAAAGCTTTCTATTTGATCACAAACATTAACTTAGTCTCAGCTTGTTTTTGATTGTAGGAGAGGAAATCTAGGACACATTTAGAGGAGATTGATACCTGCCCGCGCCCCCTCTGCATGTATGCTGACCTTACCTGGGGCTATCTTTACTAGTGCTGAGAGTTAGGAATGAACTGTAATCCAATAAAACAAGGAATTGTGACTGCAAATCTTTATCCCCAATGTTTTTATTGTCATGTCATGACTATATATTTTGTGATTTTCTTTTCATGCCAAAATGCACAATTCTTTTCTTTGAGGCAGGTTCATAATAGTTTCCAACCTCCCTCTCCTTCCCACTTGCAGAAACCAAAGTTACTTCCTGCATGCTGCTTTTACGTGTTCCTGCTCATCTCTGATTCTAAAACTGAAGTGGAAATTCTTATCAGTCAGCTTAAAATGGACTCATGTTCGCTGGCTATTTCATGCTGGCAGTATATAATACTAGTGATTTATACAGAGTATTGCCCAATCATGTAAAAATAATGTACAATCCTTTACATTGAGTTTCCTTTGTGTGTGTTCACGTTTAGCACTTTCTTTTAAAGGTGGAGTAGTGACAGGGAACATTTTTAACCAACTCAAGAGTAAAATATAATAAAGATGGAACTAAATAAAGATCATGGTAACAGATGCAATTGTGTGGGATGCATGAGCATGTCCAACACTATAGGTGATACTTTATGATTCCATTTTTAGGTTTCACATCTATGACTTGCATGTAAGCAAATGCAATTACAGATGTGCATAATCCAATTTCATCTTTTCCATTTGGGCAAATGGAGAGGTGAAATTTGGAGGAGTTGGCTGACTTGTATGTGATCATTAGAAATTTCATTTCTAACAGCGTTGTGGGTCTATTACAGCACATGGATTGCAGTGTTTTGAGTAGATAGTTCACCACTGCCTTCCCAGAGGCAATGAGGGATGCATTAAATGCTGGTCCAGCCAGCAGCACCCAATTCCCATGCATGAATTTTTTTAAAAATGCGATGGAACCAGGGAAGGCAAAAGCTTCACTCTGAAAGAGGCATTCACTGATGTACCACTACGTCTAACAAGATGGAGGAAGGTGGTCCTGTTTTCATTTCTGTGCAATGAAAAAGGCATGCCTGGGGGAGGCTGATGAAGTGAGTAACAGGACTATTATTAGAAGGATGGCACTCTATGTTGTAAGCACTTTAATGAACTAACTGGATCAGGAAAGGTGAGCAAAGTTGCAAATTAGCCCACACCCTTTAGTACATCTCTTCACTCTGTCTTTGTCAAGTGTATTCCATCTCATCAGTAGGGCCTGGAGACAAGTGGTGCATCAACATACCTGAGAAATAGAGATGGCAAAACCAGGCTCAGTGGTATATGGAATCCAAATTAAATATCTCCAGCCCACATCTCATTAGAAAACTGAGTTATTCAGACTCAGTGCTAAATAGAATATGGTCACATTACTCCATGTGCATTTCAATATTTGTATATTCCATGGCTAAACCAAATCTATCTCTTCTCACTTCCAGGACTACCAGATGAAGAACAGCAGTTCATGACTTCCTGAAGGACTGTTCCTCAGAAGAGCTGATTCCTTCAGGGACTGTATCATTACAGGACAATAGACAAACTTAGATTCTGTTAGATGGAATGTCATTTTATGAATTGCACATTAAAAGTGAACAGAATTAAACAGTGGTGTTGGGAGAGCTGTGGAAAACCTGTGTTGGCAGGTACATCTGCAAGCTATGCTCAGATGGACCAAGGCACTGAACCAAGAGTGGGCATGGTGGTGTATACTTGAGGAAAACAATAAAAAGAAGAATGATGGAGAGTAAACAGTAAAAATGGCAAAAGCACTGCCAGGGATACTTTCTTCAGTCATGGAGAATAGAGGATTCCAGCTCAATCATTTGTGCATTGATGTCACAGGACACTGCCAGGATGTCATCCTCGGTGGAATTTGAACCATAGCACAGTCTTTGCTGGCCCTGGATACTAATATCACTGCTTCAATAAATAGAATGGCAGAAACCTTAACTGATCCATTCAAAGCTGAAATTGCAAAGTGACAGGTGCAGTGTGCTCTTGAACAAGGAGAGATAGAATGGAGATGGGGGAGATTAAAATGGATGTTAGGCGTGTCACTAGTTGCCCAGCTCCACCCATACTATAACCAGAGTGCTGTCTCTTCTCCTGCTATCCCAATCTTCCCTTGTAATCAGACCAGTTTCCACTTCCCAGCTGAAACCACTGGAATTACACCATATAGGAGTCTGGTTCACAAAAGGTACAAGAACGTAACTTATGAAAATGTTTTTAAAATATCTTTAATTTATTAAGTTAGATATATATCAATCTGCACTAGTTTTCTGATTTGTGTTAGCCTTTGGAACCAATTAAGGTCTGTGTTTAAGTTGGGGTGAGAATTGCAACATAAATATTACTGATGGAGGAGTGGAAAACTGGTATCACTTTTCCTGCTCAAATTTTGTATGAAATGCATTTCGTCAAATGGCTCAAAGAACTTCACATGATAAGTTGTTTTTTGGAAGCATTGTAACTGTTATCTAGTAGCTACCCTGCATCACAAGCATCCCACAAACAAGAAGTAAATGACCAATATGTGGAGATGCCAATGTTGGACTGGGGTGTACAAAGTTAAAAATCACACAACACCAGGTTTTAATCCACCAGGTTTATTTGAAAACACTAGCTTTTGGAATGCTACTCCTCCATCAGGTGGTTGTCAACCTATAGTGACTTCCTCGACCATCAATGAACAGGCTTTTCAAGATCTAATCATCTCATAACCCAGCAAAATTTTTGTAGAATAGATTCAATTCCAAGCATTAAGTAATCACAGCTTTTTATCTTTACCAGCTGTGGCTTTAATGAAACAACAGCTCTATCATGATCAGAGCTGAAAATATGTTGCTGGAACAGCGCAGCAGGTCAGGCAGCATCCAGGGAACAGGAGAATCGACGTTTCGGGCATAAGCCCTTCTTCAGGAATGAGGAAAGTGTGCCCAGCAGGCTAAGATAAAAGGTAGGGAGGAGGGACTTGGGGGAGGGGCGTTGGAAATGCGATAGGTGGAAAGAGGTCAAGGTGAGGGTGATAGGTCAGAGTGGGGTGGGGGCGGAGAGGTCAGGAAGAAGATTGC